>NC_084750.1:16106855-16171855 GCF_033978785.1 Entelurus aequoreus | reverse complement strand
ACTGGATACTTTCTAATACACTTCTACTTTTGAGACTTTGCATGTGTCAATAATATACAACTATTTATTTGATACTAAATTGACTAATGTGCTGTTCTAGACGGCAATATTGGCCAATTAAGAACACTTGTTACGTATGTCTACCCCTATGTGTTGTGTGCTTAGCTGTTGTGTAGCTGCAAGCAGCTAGCAGCCCCCCCCCCTGGTTTACCTTTTTGTAAATTCACTAAAACACAAGAAAAGACCAACCTTGTGTGCTTATTGGAGGACATTTAGATGTTAACTGGCTGCAGGACTGCTTGTATCGGAGACTTTACATGCAAGCCGATATCATCTTATACTTAGTTTTTTTTTGCTGGTATCGGACCGATTTCGATATCTGATCGAAAAAGCACACAATATGATCTTACCGCTCTCCCTGCACTCCAGCGCCCCTCTCTGGTCGTCCAGCTGCAGGTCACTCAGCAGATGCTCCAGGATCTTCAGCGGCGTTCCAGACACCACCACATACCTGTAAGACGCACCACAGTCTTCATCACCGGACCACCAACGCTCCATCTCCTTGTCGTCTTCATCGATGAAGCGGAAGTAGGGAACGTCGAACGCGCGCGCGGCTTTGTGGCATTCTCGGTGCTCTTCCTCGTCATCGTCGTCCAGGTCTTCCTCCGCCTCGGCGAGCGTCGCTGGCCTGGTGGTCATCCTCATGGCTGGACTCTGGTGGAGGTCATGCTCCTGTCGGCGTGGTGCACACCCAGGGAGAGCGCTCTCCTCTGGGCTAAACTGCTGGCCGCCTGCGCCTGGTCGACTACAAGCTGGGAAGATGAAGACTTTTCTCTTGACAGCAGCAACAAGAGTGGCATTGGGAGGGAACTGTTACTTTCTACACACCCACGCACTTCACCCGACACGCCCTCAGGTATGTCGCCTAAAGTCTTGACACAGAAACAACATACAGTATGCAACAAAAGGTACAGTGAACTATTAGGTGTATGTCAGTAAGAAAAACTGTATGAAAAACCTCTATGAATATGTGAATGTAGTATGACACAGGCCATGTCAGCAACCATTTTTATTGTGTGAATGCTCCAAAACATTCACACTCATGCTTTTCTACACTAAAATTCATCCATCCATCCATCCATTTTCTACTGCTTGTCCCTTAAAATTAATTCATTTATTAGGGTCCGCCTGTACCCTGTATAAAGGACTCCCACAGGGAGTCCTTTATACAGGGACAAAGGACACTATTGAAATTGTAATGTTTATTATTATTATTATTTTTCCGCAGCTTTGCGGACTACTTTGCCCCCCTTAACATGCTTCAAAACTCACCAAATTTTACGCACACATAAAAAAACGCGAACAAAACTCTTTAGTAAAAAAACCTAACCCCAAATATCAAAATTGCGCTCTAGCGCCCCCTAGGAAGAAAACTGCCTCTAAGTCCCAGTCCCAACATCTTCGGGCAAAAACCAACAGGAAGTTGGCAATTTCCCCTTCAAGACAAAAAATGACTAAAAACACTCATTGTTGATTTTTGAGCTGTAATTTGACCCCTTTAAAATACTTCAAAACTCACCAAACTTTTTACACACATCAGGACTGGTGGAAATTGCGATCTAAAAAAAAACCGAACCCCAAAACTCAAAATTGTGCTCTCCATAATTTTTGAATAAAACAGAAAAAACTGCTCTTCAGAGGAAAACTCAGACAAAACTGCTTGTAACTTCCGATAGGAACGTCTTAGAGACATGAAACAAATATCTCTATGTAGGTCTCACCTAGACCTACATTTCTTAGATTGACATCCTTCAGCAAAAATCAACAGGAAGTTTGCTATCCCTCCTTCAAAACAACATTTTTGTTACAACCGGTCACCAAACATCAAACATTATCTCCTCCGAGCGCGTTTGTCGTTTCGGCTTCAAACTGCTACAAGAGAGAGATTGAACCCTTCTGATTAAAAGTTGACGACGGCGTTTTATTTGGTGCTACCGTTTTGATTTTACGTGCCTTCAAAGACCCGCAGCACTAAAGTTGGTCCGCTGCTGTTGTTTTAAGATGGCTGCTTAAAAGCAGAAAGCACCAGCGTGAGCACAGAATGCAGAGAAGGTAGTACACTACACAAAAGTATCTAACTCCCAGTACGAATATCGTAGAGACACGAAACAAAAACCTCTATGTAGGTCTCACTCAGGACTACCACTGGACAAAAGTATTGGGACACCTAGGACTAGCACCTGCCAAAATGCGGACCCGACCAACGCTGCTTGCAGCTTTAATTATTATTATTCTTCTTCAGATTTTGGCACGCTCTACCTTCCACATTTTTCATCCGATTCAAACCGTTCCAATTTCAAACTGTTCAGCCTATTCAGGAATCGCGGGCTTTCCATTGACAAATTTCCAGATTTCCCAGAATTCCAGGTTTTCCGGGACATTTTTCCCCATTCAAAATGAATTGGCCATTTTTCAAACTTCCACCATTTCCACATTTTTCAACCGAGTCAAACCATCCCACCTTCAACACATTCCAATCATCCGGCACATTCAAACTATCATTTTTTCAAGTTCAAAAAAATTCCAGGAATTTCCCAGAATTCCCTTTTTTGACCCTTTTTTCTGACTTCCACATTTTTCAACCCACTTCAACCGTTCCACCGTCCAAACATTCCTCTTAATCCAAAACAAAGTTGTTTTTTGAACTGGAAAAATTCCCGGTTTTCCCAAAACTCCTGGAATTCCTTGCTACCATTTCTCAATTAAAAACGTTACTATTTCAACTAGAGATGTCCGATAATATCGGCCTGCCGATATTATCGGCCGATATATGCGTTAAAATGTAATATCGGAAATTATCTGTATCGGTTTTTTAATTATCTGTATCGTGTTTTTTTATTTATTTATTAAATAAACATAAAAAACCCAAGATACACTTACAATTAGTGCACCAACCCAAAAAACCTCCCTCCCCCCATTTACACTCATTCACACAAAAGGGTTGTTTCTTTCTGTTATTAATATTCTGGTTCCTACATTATATATCAATATATATCAATACAGTCTGCAAGGGATACAGTCCGTAAGCACACATGATTGTGCGTGCTGCTGGTCCACTAATAGTACTAACCTTTAACAGTTAATTTTACTCATTTTCATTCATTACTAGTTTCTATGTAACTGTTTTTATATTGTTGTACTTTCTTTTTTATTCAAGAAAATGTTTTTAATTTATTTATCTTATTTTATTAATTTTTTTAAAAAGTACCTTATCTTCACCATACCTGGTTGTCCAAATTAGGCATAATAATGTGTTAATTCCACGACTGCATACATCGGTTGATATCGGTATCGGTTGATATCGGTATCGGTAATTAAAGAGTTGGACAATATCGGAATATCGGATATCGGCAAAAAGCCATTATCGGACATCCCTAATTTCAACATTTCTCAACCAATTTGACAAATTCCAACACCAACCATTTGAACTCATTCAGACGATTCAGGTCTTTTAAAATTTTCTAAAAAAATTCCGCTTTCCCCGAAATTCCCAAATTTCCATGAAATTCCCATTGAAATTAACGGGACATTTTTCTAAGTTTCACAACTCCCACATTTTTTCATCTGATTCAAACTGTTCCAACTCCCAAATATTCAGCCTGTTCAAAATTGTGTGCTCTCCTTCAACAATTTAAAATCCCAGATTTCCAGGTTTTCTGGGACATTTTTCCCATTCAAAATGAATTGGCCATTTTTCAAACTTCCACCATTTCCACATTTTTCAACCGAGTCAAACCATCCCACCTTCAACACATTCCAATCATCCGGCACGTTCAAACTATCATTTTTTCCAAGTTCAAAAAAATTCCAGGAATTTCCCAGAATTCCCTTTTTTGACCCTTTTTTCTGACTTCCACATTTTTCAACCCACTTCAACCGTTCCACCGTCCAAACATTCCTCTTAATCCAAAACAAAGTTGTTTTTTGAACTGGAAAAATTCCCGGTTTTCCCAAAACTCCTGGAATTCCTTGCTACCATTTCTCAATTAAAAACGTTACTATTTCAACATTTCTCAACCGATTTGACAAATTCCAACACCAACCATTTCAGACCATTCAAGTCTTTTAAAATTTTCTAAAAAAATTCCGCTTTTCCAGAAATTCCCAAATTTCCATGAAATTCCCATTGAAATTAACGGGACATTTTTCTAAGTTTCACAACTCCCACATTTTTTCATCTGATTCAAACTGTTCCAACTCCGAAATATTCAGCCTGTTCAAAATTGTGTGCTCTCCTTCAACAATTTAAAATCCCAGATTTCCAGGTTTTCTGGGACATTTTTCCCATTCAAAATGAATTGGCCATTTTTCAAACTTCCACCATTTCCACATTTTTCAACTAATTCAAACCATCCCACCTTCAACATATTCCACTCATCCTTCACATTCAAATTGTCATTTTTTCAAGTTAAAAAAAAATTCCAGGAATTTCCCAGAATTCCCTTTTTTGACCCCTTTTTCTGGCGACTACTACTTTCACATTTTTCAACCCACTTCAACCGTTCCACCGTCCAAACATTCCTCTTAATCAGAAACAAAGTTGTTTTTTGAACTGGAAAAATTCCCGGTTTACCCAAAAATTCCTGGAATTCCTTGCTACCATTTCTCAATTAAAAACGTTACTATTTCAACATTTCTCAACCGATTTGAAAAATTCCAACACCAACCATTTCAACTCATTCAGACCATTCAAGTCTTTTAAAATTTTCCAAAAAAATTCCGCTTTTCCCAAAATTCCCAAATTTCCATGAAATTCCCACTGAAATTAATGGTACATTTTTCAAAGTTTCACAATTCCCAAATGTTTTCATCCGATTCAAACTGTTCCAACTCCGAAATATTCAGCCTGTTCAAAATTGTGTGCTCTCCAACAATTTAAAATCCCAGATTTCCCAGAATTCTATGTTTTCCAGGACATTTTTCCAATTCAAAATTAATTGGCCATTTTTTAAACTTCCACAATTCGCACATTTTTCAACCGATTCAAATCATTCCAACATCAACACATTCCACTCATCAAACTAACACTTTCCCAAGTTTCAAACCAAATTCCGTTTTTCCTGGAAATTCAAACTCTTCTACATTTCAAAAAATTCAAATT
Source organism: Entelurus aequoreus (assembly GCF_033978785.1). Taxonomy (NCBI): domain Eukaryota; kingdom Metazoa; phylum Chordata; class Actinopteri; order Syngnathiformes; family Syngnathidae; genus Entelurus; species Entelurus aequoreus. The sequence goes on along the minus strand of NC_084750.1, from coordinate 16,166,694 downwards.
TTCCCGAAATTCCCATGGCATTCCCATTTTTCATCCGATTCAAACTGTTCCAACTTGGAAATATTCAGCCTGTTCAAAATTGTGTGCTCTTCTTCAACAATTTAAAATCCCAGATTTCCCAGAATTCCAGATTGTCCGGGACATTTTTCCCATTCAAAATGAATTGGCCATTTTTCAAACTTCCACCATTTCCACATGTTTCAACCGAGTCAAACCATTCTACCTTCAACATATTCCACTCATCCTGCACATTCAAACTCTCAATCAATCAATCAATGTTTATTTATATAACCCTAAATCACAAGTGTCTCAAAGGGCTGCACAAGCCACAACGACATCCTTGGTACAGAGCCCAAAAACTATAGTTTTTTCAAGTTAAAAAAAATTCCAGGAATTTCCCAGAATTCCCTTTTTTGACCCTTTTTTCTGACTTCCACATTTTTCAACCCACTTCAACCGTTCCACCGTCCAAACATTCCTCTTAATCCAAAACAAAGTTGTTTTTTGAACTGGAAAAATTCCCGGTTTTCCCAAAACTCCTGGAATTCCTTGCTACCATTTCTCAATTAAAAACGTTACTATTTCAACATTTCTCAACCGATTTGACAAATTCCAACACCAACCATTTCAACTCATTCAGACGATTCAAGTCTTTTAAAATTTTCTAAAAAAATTCTGCTTTTCCCAAAATTCCCAAATTTCCATGAAATTCCCATTGAAATTAACGGGACATTTTTCTAAGTTTCACAACTCCCACATTTTTTCATCTGAATCAAACTGTTCCAACTCCCAAATATTCAGCCTGTTCAAAATTGTGTGCTCTCCTTCAACAATTTAAAATCCCAGATTTCCAGGTTTTCCGGGACATTTTTCCCCATTCAAAATTAATTGGCCATTTTTCAAACTTCCACCATTTCCAAATTTTTCAACGGATTCAAACCATCCCAACTTTAACATATTCCACTCATCCTTCACATTCAAATTGTCATTTTTTCAAGTTCAAAAAAAATTCCAGGAATTTCCCAGAATTCCCTTTTTTGACCCCTTTTTCTGGAGACTACTACTTCCACATTTTTCAACCCACTTCAACCATTGCACCGTCCAAACATTCCTCTTAATCAGAAACAAAGTTGTTGTTTGAACTGGAAAAATTCCCGGTTTTCCCGAAATTCAACGTTACTACTTCAACATTTCTCAACAGATTTGAAAAATTCCAACACCAACCATTTCAACTCATTCTGACCATTCAAGTCTTTTAACATTTTCCAAAAAAATTCCGCTTTTCCCAAAATTCCTAAATTTCCATGAAATTCCCATTTTTCATCCGATTCAAACTGTTCCAACTCCGAAATATTCAGCCTGTTCAAAATTGTGTGCTCTCCAACAATTTAAAATCCCAGATTTCCCAGAATTCTAGGTTTTCCAGGACATTTTTCCAATTCAAAATTAATTGGCCATTTTTTAAACTTCCACAATTCGCACATTTTTCAACCGATTCAAATCATTCCAACATCAACACATTCCACTCATCAAACTAACACGTTCCCAAGTTTCAAACCAAATTCCGTTTTTCCTGGAAATTCAAACTCTTCTACATTTCAAAAAATTCAAATTTTCCCGAAATTCCCATGGAATTCCCATTTTTCATCCGATTCAAACTGTTCCAACTCGGAAATATTCAGCCTGTTCAAAATTGTGTGCTCTTCTTCAACAATTTAAAATCCCAGATTTCCCTGAATTCCAGGTTGTCCGGGACATTTTTCCCATTCAAAATGAATTGGCCATTTTTCAAACTTCCACCATTTCCACATTTTTCAACCGATTCAAACCATCCCACCTTCAACATATTCCACTCATCCTGCACATTCAAACTGTCATTTTTTCAAGTTCAAAAAAATTCCAGGAATTCCCGTTTTTTTTCCAACCCTTTTTTCTGGCGACTAGTCCTTCCACATTTTTCAACCCACTTTAACCGTTCCACCGTCCAAACATTCCTCTTAATCAGAAACAAAGTTGTTTTTTGAACTGGAAAAAAATCCCGGTTTTCCAGAAAATTCCTGGAAATCCTTGATACCATTTCTCAATTAAAAACGTTACTACTTCAACATTTCTCAACCGATTTGAAGAATTCCAACACCAACCATTTCAACTCATTCAGACCATTCAAGTCTTTTAAAATTTTCCAAAAAAATTCCGCTTTTCCCGAAATTCCCAATTTTCCATGAAATTCCCATTGAAATTCACGGGACATTTTTCAAAGTTTCACAACTCCCACATTTTTTCATCCGATTCAAACTGTTCCAACTCCGAAATATTCAGCCTGTTCAAAATTGTGTGCTCTCCTTCAACAATTGAAAATCCCGGATTTCCAAGAATTCCCAGTTTCAGGGACATTTTTCCCATTCTAAATGAATTGTCAATTTTTTAAACTTCCACAATAAGCACATTTTTCAACCGATTCAAACCATTCCACCTTCAACACATTCCACTTATCCGGCATATTCAAACTCTCATTTTTTCAAGTTAAAAAATTGCGGTATTGTGGCCAAACAGCTAAATTTTTGTTTCATCTGACCACAGAACTTTCCTCCAGAAGGTCTTATCTTTGTCCATGTGATGTCAGATGAAACAAAATTGGAGCTGCTTGGTCACAACACCCAGCAATATGTTTGGAGGAGAAAAGGTGATACCTTTAATCCCAGGATCACCATGCCTACCGTCAAGCATGGTGGTGGTAGTATTATGCTCTGGGCCTGTTTTGCTGCCAATGGAACTGGTGCTTTACAGAGAGTAAATGGGACAATGAAGAAGGAGGATTACCTCCAAATTCTTCAGGACAAGCTAAAATCATCAGCCCGGAGGTTGGGTCTTGGGCGCAGTTGGGTGTTCCAGCAGGACAATGACGTCAAAAGTGGTAAAGGAATGGCTAAATCAGGCTAGAATGAAGGTTTTAGAATGGCCTTCCCAAAGTCCTGACTTAAACGTGTGGACAATGCTGAAGAAACAAGTCCATGTCAGAAAAGCAACACATTTAGCTGAACTGCACCAATTTTGTCAAGAGGAGTGGTCTAAAATTCAAGCAGAAGCTTGTGGATGGCTACCAAAAGCGCCTTATTGCAGTGAAACTTGCCAAGGGACATGTAAGCAAATATTAACATTGCTGTATGTATACTTTTGACCCAGCACATTTTCAGTAGACCCATAATAAATTCATAAAAGAAGCAAACTTCATGAATGTTTTTTGTGACCAACAAGTATGTGGAGTGTGTACTCACTTTTGTAAGACGGGTAAATACGGAGGTGGCGACACCCACCTTTTATCTTCCTCTCTGCACCCGCCCCCTGACGATGTGGGCGAGGGCCGCTCCGATGGCGACGTCAGCGTCGTGGTCACTCGCTGCAACACCAACACGTCCCGACCTCGCTCCTTCAGACAAACCCTCCCAACAACCTCCTGGGAAGACAAGTTAGAATATTGTTTGTTTTTGTCTCGCTGCCAAATATCAAAACCATTGAAATGTTAAAAAACTCAACTTGAACAATCTGGCTGTGTCTTTGCAGTTAGTAGCCGAAAGCTGAGGGTGTCCATTCCTACAGGTTAGGGTTGTACGGTACACCGGTACTAGTATAGTATCGCGGTACTAATGGATCAAAAACGGTACTATACTCTGTTTGAAAAATACTGGTATGTCGTCACGTCGTGACATTGCTGGTTTTACGAGCAGAGGAGCATGTTCGGCAGCGCACACACACAGAGTACTTACAAGCAGACAGTGTGTAGACAGAAAAGGGAGCACGGATGCATTTTGGCTTAAAAACTGACAATAAAGGTGAAGTTATAACACTGAAACACCCTCAGGAAGAGGTGCTTTAAGACATGGCTAGCTAGCTACTTCTAAATCACTAATCCTCGCCTCCATGGCGACAAATAAAGTAAGTTTCTTACAAGTACCATTATCACTGCAGGACGAGGAATAGCTAAACATGCTTCACTACACACCTTAGGAGGATACAATAGCTCACCGGCGTCACGATGTAAACAAACGCCATGGGTGGATCTACACCTGACATCCACTGTCATGATACCAAGTACAGGAGTGTATCTCGTCGATACTACTATGATTACATTGATATTTTTTATCATCACAATATATTTTTTTCTAAAATTCATATTATGTTTATAAACTCAGGAAATACGTCCCTGGACACATGAGAACTTAAATTATGACCAATGTATGATCCTGTAACTACTTGGTATCGGATCGATACCTAAATGTGTGGTATCATCCAAAACTAATGTAAAGTATCAAAGAAGAGAAGAATAAGTGATTATTACATTTTAACAGAAGTGTAGATAGAACATGTTGAAACAGAAAATAAGCAGATATTAACAGTAAATGAACAAGTAGGTGAAAGATTAATTTTCTACCACTTGTCCTTTATAATGTAGACAAAATAATAGGTGTATAAATGACACAATATGTTACTGCATACGTCAGCAGACTAATTAGGAGCCTTTATTTATTTACTCACTAATAAAAAAACAGTTGTCTAGTATGTTTACTATGTTATTTAAGGACAATTTTTTTCCTAAATTGCAATAATAAACATATGTTTAATGTACCCTAAGATTTTTTTGTTAAAATAAAGCTAATAATGACATTTTTTGTGGTCCCCTTTATTTAAAAAAAGTATCGAAAAGTATCGAAATACATTTTGGTACCAGTACCAAAATATTGGTATCGGGACAACCCTACTACAGGTATTAATTAAGCATTACCAAAAAAAAACATGGCCAACAAATGAACATTAAGGAATAGAAAAGAAAGTCTCAAGAGAAACGTTGCATGCATCATCCTAATATTAATTTCCACTGATAACACTGTTGTGGAGGGGGGCGTGGCCTGCGGACCTGCAGCGAAACGGGGTGTGCCAGGATTGGCTTTGATATCAGCGCCAGGTGCGTAGATGGCCCACCTGGGACTGATTATCTAATCACCTGTCGCTCTGTTAAAAGGCGGAGGAGAGAGGAGTGGGGGGTGGAGGTGGAGGTGGAGATGGAGCGCGAGCGAGCGAGAGAGAGAGAGAGACAGAAGAAAAGACACTTGCTGAAAAGCCCAAACAAAAAGACTGTATTGGAAAAATAAAACAGTGTTCTAAAACCCTGAAAAGGAGCTGTCATGTCGATGCTTGGTGGTCCGAGGAACCCGGAGGAAAGAACTTCCACAACTGTGAACATATTCAAATGTATAATTCATCTTGTGCTTTTTTAGAATCGATAATTAACTGTGAAGAAATTGAAGCAAAATGATATAAATTATAATATATGTGGGAGGATGAGCCATTCATTCTATGACAACCCTTCTGGGTAGCATTAACATGCATTAAAAAAAGGAGTACAGAACACTCCCCTAGAGATTATCTTGACATTTCCCTTTCAAGGTTTCTCCTTCGCGTTTTGGATTTCTGGCTAACAATCCGAAGTCATAGCTCCGGGGGGGGTTTTTTTTGTTCCAAAGGCAACTTGATCCGTGGCTGTGGCAGCGGATGACACCTGCGCTGACAATGTGACCAGGAGTACAAAAGCGTGCGCACAAAGAGGAGCACGATAAAGAGGAGGAGAGGATGAAAGGAAGAGGAGCTCGGGAGACATTGTCCTCTCCTCCAGCTGCTCTCTCTGGCACGGCCCCGAGGGACGGAGACACGATCACGGCCTGCAGCCGGCGTCCTCTGCAGTGGACCTTTGTGGTTTGCAAAACGGACCAAAACAAACGTCCACTGTACAGGACGACGGTTTTCAGGAGGATATACTGTATTTTCCGGACCGTAGGGCGCACCGGATTATAAGGCGCACTGCTGATGAATGGTCTATTTTCCATCTTTTTTCACACAAAAGGTGCACCGGATTATAAGGCACATTAAAGGAGTCATATTATTAATATTTTCTAAATGTAAAAGACTGCCCTGTGGTCTACATCAGTGTTTTTTAGGGGTGTGACGGTACACAAAAATTTCGGTTCGGTACGTACCTCGGTTTAGAGGTCACAGTTCGGTTCATTTTCGGTACAGTAAGAAAACAACAAAATTTAAATTTTTGGGTTATTTATAGGGATGTCCGATAATGGCTTTTTGCCGATATCCGATATTCCGATATTGTCCAACTCATAATTACTGATACCGATATCAACCGATACCGATATCAACCGATATATACAGTCGTGGAATTAACACATTATTATGTCCAATTTGGACAACCAGGTATGGTGAAGATAAGGTACTTTAAAAAAAAAATTATAAAATAAAATAAGATAAATAAATTAAAAACATTTTCTTGAATAAAAAAGAAAGTAAAACAATGTAAAAACAGTTACATAGAAACTAGTAATGAATGAAAATGAGTAACATTAACTGTTAAAGGTTAGTACTATTAGTGGACCAGCAGCACGCACAATCATGTGTGCTTACGGACTGTATCCCTTGCAGACTGTATTGATATATATTGATATATCATGTAGGAACCAGAATATTAATAACAGAAAGAAACAACCCTTTTGTGTGAATGAGGAGGGAGGTTTTTTGGGTTGGTGCATTAATTGTAAGTGTATCTTGTGTTTTTTATGTTGATTTAATTAAAAAACAAAACAAAAAAACAAACAAAACAAAAAACGATACGATAATAAAAAAAACGATACCGATAATTTCCGATATTACATTTTAACGCATTTATCGGCAGGCCGATATTATCGGACATCCCTAGTTATTTATTTCCCAAATTTGCAAAATCTTCCACTAAAAATATTTTTCTTAGTGGAATATTTGATGTGAAGTAATGGGAACCTTGGATAGGTCAATAATTCATAATAACATTGATTTTGATTCAATATTATGTTTTGAGCAATGACAGTTTGAAAGAAAAAAAAAACAGCTTTGTTTTATTTAGTCAACATTGCAACTTTTTCTAAATTACATTTAACCTTTTAAGCTTTTTTATTTCACTTTTGTTATGTTTTTGTTTATTTTAATAGTATTTTTAGAATGTGCCGTGGGCCTTTAAAACATTAGCTGTGGGCCGCAAACATACTTGCCAACCTTGAGACCTCCAATATCGGGAGGTGGAGGGGTAGGGGGTGGGGGTGTGGTGTGGTTATTTACAGCTAGAATTCACCAACTCGAGTATTTCATATATATATATATATATATATATATATATATATATATATATATATATATATATATATATATATATATATATATATATATATATATATATATATATATATATATATATATGTATGAAATACTTGACTTTCAGTGAATTCTAGCTATATATATATATTTATTTTATTTACATAAAAGAAATACCTGAATTTCAGTGTTCCGGTGGCTATCCATTAGATGGCAGTATTGTCCTGTTTAACTTCTCCGTTCATGATGAGTATATCATTTCGGCCACCGTGTTCAATGGAGAAGTCTGTTCTACATATTTACAGGCAACATACACCTTCCCGTTCGAACTGTCCTGGATGAACTGAAATTCTTGTTTCCATTCGTTTTGGAACTTGCAAGCGTATTTCTTAATCTTGCTCGTCGACGGCGTCTGTAATTTCCTCGTTCTTCTGCTTCGTCTCCTTGTTGTGTGCGCAGTTGTGCACTCTACTCTCTAAAAGCCCTAGATGTTGTGACGTCATTGGGTAGGCAAGCTGTTTATATTGTGGGAAAGCGGACGTGAGAACAGGCTGTCCCCACTCAGTCTCAGGTCCGCATTGAGCTGGAGGGGGCGTGGCCTCCAGCTCCGGCTGAATACCGGGAGTTTGTCGGGAGAAAATCTCTGCCGGGAGGTTGTCGGGAGAGGCGCTGAATACCGGGATTCTCCCGCTAAAAACGGGAGGGTTGGCAAGTATGGCCGCAAATGGCCTCCGGGGCACACTTTTGACACCCCTGCTATAGATAATAAAAAATTAAATGTGATAAATCTATGGATAAAAAGCAGAGCCTGGCGACGCATGCGCATTTATCATAACTCTCTCTCTCTCTCTGTCTCTGCCCCTCCCTCACTAATGCTGCTGGCGCGCACAATATGTTTTGTTTTTAACCCCTTCTTAACCCTGAACGTACGTTGAAAATACACGCAACCCTAACTCAAAATGCCGGACATTTGAGGCATTTAAGAAACTCCGCCCTGACAGCTCCGCAAAAGAGGACATGTCCGGTGAAAAGAGGACGTATGGTCAGTCTATCCTAGCCCGTTAGCTGCTAGCATGCCGTGTGTTGTGCCTCGGTGTGCATTGTTTACACAACGCGCGTTACGCTACTTAATATGTCCGTGTGGAAACTCGTTCGGTACACCTCCGAACCGAACCGGAACCCCCGTACCGAAACGGTTCAATACAAATACACGTACCGTTACACCCCTAATAATTAGAGGCTTACTTTGCACTGAACAGGAAGTCACTGTGTGACAGCGAGGCACACTGTTTAGTGGTAATGAGGAAGTTACTAATACTAGCCTGCGGCGACGTTTTTTGTTAACACTTTTTTGGATTCCTATGCCACCTGCTTGCTACCCGGAAGAATGTACTGTAACGTCCTAAATTGCAGAGACATTTTGTGTTGCAGCCACACCGAGCTGACAATGTGCCTGAAGCTACCACTTTAGCTTGTTATCTTGTAGAGAAACCACTCAACTGGCATTATGTAATGATTACCAATAGAAGCATGTGCAGGAGGGATGAATGTGTGCTGCAGAGCCTTGTAAATAAATTCGAGGGCTGTTGATATTTCCGATTGGACAGACAGTCCTCAGATAAGAAGCCAAGAACAACAGCAGCAGCGAGCCCAGAATATAGGAGTGCTGCAACACACACACACACCCACACTCTCTCCCACACACACACACACACACACATTTGTGTATTTGTTACCTTCTTGAGACTCCAAAAGATTTGTATTTACAACATTCATAATATATACAAACTATGTAAATATAAAAAAGGTAAGTTTTTAGATATTTTTTTACATTTTGTGTTTGTAATTGGTTTTCATTATTAACTTAAAGTTATTACAGTATGTCTCTAGATATATACTTATTTATTTATCTAAATACATTTTGGCTAAAGGGAGCACTTTTCAATTTCTTACACACAGATGTTATTACATATGCTGGCCGGAGGGGGAGCACTTCAAATTTTTACACACACTTGTTATTTCATATGTTGACCAGAGGGGGAGCACTTTACATGTTTACACACACTTGTTATTACATATGTTGGCCAGAGGGGGAGCACTTCAAATTTTTACACACATTTGTTATTTCATATGTTGACCAGAGGGGGAGCACTTTTAAAAGCGACACACAGTCAATTTGAAAAATCCCTCCTTTTTGGGACCACCCTCATTTTGATAGATGTCACCAGCAGGGGTGCAAATGAGACATTCTCTATTAGATGTAATGTTATTGGGACCATGATTTATGTCATCACTTGTTCACACCTCCTCATATGGAAGATACTTTTCCTTCTTCATGTCTCAAGAAGGGTAGAAATACAAGAACACACACACACACACACACACACACACACACACACACACACACACATTCTTCTATTTGTTACCTTCTTGAGACCTCCGAAAAATGCCTCCCTCTTTAGGACCACCCTTTCTAGATATATATAAAGATTTGTATTTACAACAATAATATATACCGTAATTTCCGGACTATAAGCCGCACCTGACTATAAGCCGCGCCAGCTAAATTTAGGGGAAAATACAGATTGCTCCATATATAAGCCGCACCCGACTATAAGCCGCAGGGTTTTGATGTGTAATTAGCGTAGTAAATAGGAGTTCCTGCTACCACGGAGGGGATTGTCGGGACAGAGATGACTGTTTGGGAACGCAAAGCGTCCCATTTATTAACAATAAATCTTTCAATCATTCAATCAAACTTTCACATCTTTGACATGGCGAACAGCATTCGTGCAGAGTACAAATAATACAAAGGTGCAAAGTAATACAAAGTGCTCGCCTGTACGTTATCAAAATAACCAGCCTACCGGTATATGAAAAGTCAGTCTTTAATCATTGTGTCATCGTCTTCCTCCTGCGTACTAAAACCACCGAAATCCTCTTCGTCGGTGTCAGAGAAGAACAGGCCGTAAATAAGCCGCACCCTTGTATAAGCCGCAGGGACCAGAACGAGGGGAAAAAGTAGCGGCTTATAGTCCGGAAATTACGGTACATACCACGCAAATATAAAAAATATAAAAAAGGTAAGCTTTTAGTTTATTTTATTTTATTTTTAGTTTGTAATTTGTTTTTACTTCGTTATTACAGTATGTCTCTATATACATATTGTATCTTTTTTTTAACTAATTTTGGCCAAAGGGGGCGCATTTCAATTTCTTCCACACACTTGTTATTTCATATGTTGACCAGAGGGGGGAGCACTTTTAAAAGCGACACACAGTCTATTTGAAAAATACCTCCTTTTTGGGACCACCCTCATTTTGATAGATGTCACCAGCAGGGGGTGCAAATGAGACATTCTCTAGTAGATGCAATGTTATTGGGACCATGATTTATGTCATCACTTGTTCACACCTCCTCATATGGAAGATACTTTTCCTTGTTGATACAAATACAAAACACACACACACACACACACACAAACATATTTTGTATTTGCTACATTCTTGAGACCTCTTTTTTTGTTTGTAATTTGTTTTTAGTCTTCATTATTTACTTAAAGTTAATACAGTATGTCTCTATATACATACTTATTTATTTATTTATTTATTTATTTTAATACATTTTGGCTAAAGGGGGCACATTTCAAATTTTTACACACACTTGTTATTTCATATGTTGACCAGAGGGGGAGCACTTCAAACTTTTACACACACTTGTTATTTCATATGTTGACCAGAGGGGGAGCACTTTTAAAAGCGACACATAGTCAATTTGAATAATCCCTCCTTTTTGGGACCACCCTCATTTTGATAGATGTCACCAGCAGGGGGTGCAAATGAGACATTCTCTATTAGATGCAATGTTATTGGGACCATGATTTATGTCATCACTTGTTCACACCTCCTCATATGGAAGGTACTTTTCCTTCTTCATGTCTCAAGAAGGCTAGAAATACAAGAACACACACACACACACACACACACACACACACACACACACACACACACACACACACACACACACACACACACACACACACACACACACACTCTCTCTTGTATTTGTTACCTTCTTGAGACCTGAGAATAATGCCTACCTCTTTAGGACCAGCCTTTCTAGATATATAAAGATGTGTATTTACAACATTAATAATATATACATACTATGCAAATATAAAAAAGCTTGTTGTGAAAAATGAATTGGAATTTCACAAGAAAAACTTAAAATTTTGGCAATATTGTAATAAAAGTCATCATTTTACACAATTTTACACAGAAAACCGGAACATTTGTGCAGTATTATGATAAAAGTTGGAATTTTTCTCAATAACAGTTGCAATTTCACAAGAAAAGCTTAAGAAATATAAGAAAACTTAAAAATGTTGCCAATATAATAATAATAATGGAATTTTACTTGGCAAAATTATGACAAAAATCATAATTTTACTAAAAAAAATTCACTATTTTACAAGAACAACAACAAAATTGGCAATATTGTGATAGAGGTCAGAATTTTATATGACAAATGTCACCATTTTGCATTAAAAAGTAATAATTTTACATAAAAAAGTAATAATTTTACGAGAAAATATTGCAGTATTACAGAAGCAGAAAGAATATGAGAAATTGTTCCCAATTTTATAAGTAAAAAGTTGACACAATGTGAGAAAAAGACTGCTTTTAGTTAATTAATTAATTAATTTATTTTGTTTGTTTGTTTTTAATTGGTTTTTAATCTTCATTATTTACTTCAAGTTATTACAGTATGTCTCTATATACATATTTATTTTATTTGTTTTATTAATTTTGGCTAAAGGGGGCGCATTTCAATTTCTTACACACACTTGTTATTACATATGTTGACCAGAGGGGGAGCACTTTTAAAAGCGACACACAGCCAATTTGAAACATCCCTCCTTTTTGGGACCACCCTCATTTTGATAGATGTCACCAGCAGGGGGTGCAAATGAGACATTCTCTATTAGATGCAATGTTATTGGGACCATGATTTATGTCATCACTTGTTCACACCTCCTCATGTGGAAGATACTTTTCCTTCTTCATGCCTCAAGAAGGGCAGAAATACATGAACACACACAAACACACACACACACACACACACACACACACACACACACACACACACACACACACACACACACATTCTTGTATTTGTTACCTTCTTGAGACCTGAGAATAATGCCTACCTCTTTAGGACCAGCCTTTCTAGATATATAAAGATGTGTATTTACAACATTAATAATATATACATACTATGCAAATATAAAAAAGGTTGTTGTGAAAAATGAATTGGAATTTCACAAGAAAAAGGTCGCAGTTTCACAAGAAAAACTTAAAATTTTGGCAATATTGTAATAAAAGTCATCATTTTACACAATTTTACAAGGAAAACCGGAACATTTGTGCAGTATTATGATGAAAGTTGGAATTTTTCTCAATAACAGTTGCAATTTCACAAGAAAAGCTTAAGAAATATAAGAAAACTTAAAAATGTTGCCAATATAATAATAATAATGGAATTTTACTTGGCAAAATTATGACAAAAATCACAATTTTACTAAAAAAAATTCACTATTTTACAAGAACAACAACAAAATTGGCAATATTGTGATAAAGGTCAGAATTTTATATGACAAATGTCACCATTTTGCATTAAAAAGTAATAATTTTACATAAAAAAGTAATAATTTTACGAGACAATATTGCAGTATTACAGAAGCAGAAAGAATATGAGAAATTGTTCCCAATTTTATAAGTAAAAAGTTGACACAATGTGAGAAAAAGACTGCTTTTAGTTAATTAATTAATTTATCTATTTTGTTTGTTTGTTTTTAATTGGTTTTTAATCTTCATTATTTACTTCAAGTTATTACAGTATGTCTCTATATACATATTTATTTTATTTGTTTTATTAATTTTGGCTAAAGGGGGCGCATTTCAATCTCTTACACACACTTGTTATTACATATGTTGGCCAGAGGGGGAGCACTTTTAAAAGCGACACACAGTCAATTTGAAAAATCCCTCCTTTTTGGGACCACCCTCATTTTGATAGATTTCACCAGCAGGGGGTGCAAATGAGACATTCTCTAATGTTATTGGGACCATGATTTATGTCATCACTTGTTCACACCTCCTCATATGGAAGATACTTTTCCTTCTTCATGCCTCAAGAAGGGCAGAAATACATGAACACACACACACACACACACACACACACACACACACTCACACACACACACTCACACACCCACTCACACACCCACTCACACACCCACTCACACACAGGATCAAAAGGATGCTCAAAAAGTGCACCATGTGACGCTGTGTCTGCAAAGAGAACACACCCAAATAATTAGAGGCGGGTGCTGGCTAAGAACACAAATTTAGCCCAAGAGACCATGTGAGGCACAGAAAGCAAAACTAACAACAAAAATATGCACACAGGCTATGGAGGAGGAGGGGGCAGAGTGTTATGTAATGGAGATGAAAGCAAAGAAAGGATGGAAAGTAAGAAAAGGCAAAACTAAACGAGTGAGAGTGGCAAAAAGGATGTCTTCTGCTTATTATTACCACAGAACTCTTGGAAGGCTTGTTGGACAGACACCATTTCATAACAGGGATTTTTTTCCCCACCCAAAAGTGTAACTCTGGCAAAAGAAATAGGCCAAAAAAATTATTTTGTCAGTTGCCCTTTTCGGAAATTTGTGTTTTGTTTATGGACTGTGCCAATAATTCTTTAAAAGCTTGTCGGACGAAGAGAAAAATGACGACTATTGTTTGTTTCCTTAAAACCAGTGTCCAATGCACTGGACTTTTTTGGTCTATTTTTTTTTTATCAGTTACACATTTTGGAAATTTGTGTTCTACAAAACCTAAAAGCAGTGAAGTTGTCATGTAGTGTAAATGGTAAATACAAACAGAATACAATGATTTGCAAATCCTTTTCAACTTATATTCAATTGAATAGACTGCAAAGACAAGATATTTAAAGGCCTACTGAAAGCCACTACTACCGACCACGCAGTCTGATAGTTTATACATCAATGATGAAATCTTAACATTGCAACACATGCCAATACGGCCGGGTTAGATTAGTAAAGTGCAATTTTTAAATTTCCCGCGAAATATCCTGCTGAAAACGGTATGACGACGTTTGCGCGTGACGTCACGGATTGTAGCGGACATTTTGGGACAGCATTGTGGCCAGCTATTAAGTCGTCTGTTTTCATCGCAAAACTCCACAGTATTCTGGACATCTGTGTTGCTAAATATTTTGCAATTTGTTCAATGAACAATGGAGACTGCAAAGAAGAAAGCTGTAGGTGGGAAGCGGTGTATTAGCGGTCGGCTGCAGCAACACAAACACGTAGCCGGTGTTTCATTGTTTACATTCCCGAAATATGACAGTCAAGCTTTACCATTGGCCTGTGGAGAACTGGGACAACAGAAACTCTTACCAGGAGGACTTTGACTTGGATACGCAGACGCGGTACCGTGAGTACGCAGCTGCGGCTTCCAAACATTTGATCGCTTGCCCGTACGTGCGTGCCGCTATGTGCATGTCACGCACGTAACTTTGGGGAAATATATGTGCTGTATGAACTTTGGGGAGGTGAACGGTACTTTGGGCTGTGGGATTGAGTGTGTTGTGTGGGTGTTTGATTTGTATTGGCGGGTTATATGGACGGGAGGGGGGAGGTGTTTGTTATGTGGCATATTAAATATAAGGCTGGTTGTGTTGTGGCTAATAGAGTATATATATGTCTTGTGTTTATTTACTGTTTTAGTAATTCCCAGCTGAATATCAGGTCCCACCCGCCTCTCACAGCATCTTCCCTATCTGAATCGCTTCCACTGCCCTCTAGTCCTTCACTCTCACGTTCCTCATCCACAAATCTTTCATCCTTGCTCAAATTAATGGGGAAATCGTCGCTTTCTCGGTCCGAATCGCTCTCACTGCCGGTGGCCATGATTGTAAACAATGTGCAGATGTGAGGAGCTCCACAACGTGTGACGTCACGCTACTTCCGGTACAGGCAAGGCTTTTTTTATCAGCGACCAAAAGTTGCGAACTTTATCGTCGATGTTCTCTACTAAATCCTTTCAGCAAAAATATGGCAATATCGCGAAATGATCAAGTACGACACATAGAATGGATCTGCTATCCCCGTTTAAATAAGAAAATCGCATTTGAGTAGGCCTTTAATGTTCAACTTATTCTTCTTTTGCAAATAATCAATAACTTAGAATTTAATGGCAGCAACACATTGCAAAGAAGTTGTCACAGGGGCATTTTTACCACTGTGTTACATGGCCTTTCCTTTTAACAACACTCAGTAAACGTTTGGGAACTGAGGAGACACATTTTTGAAGCTTTTCAGGTGGAATTCTTTCCCATTCTTGCTTGATGTACAGCTTAAGTTGTTCAATTAAGTTGTCTCCATTGTGGTATTTTACAAACAAAACAACAATCACTTGCGCATTTTGTAATTTTGTGTTTTGCATTACAGCGCGTTTTTCCACCAAAAATGTGCAAGCCTGAAAAAAGAAATAATTTGTGTTTTTTTTGGAGGTTAAACCACATGATGAATGCTAAATGATTGTTCCCTTTCAGCACATTTTATGAACAGTAAATGTCACTGGTTGTAAGCTCACAGGTGTGTCCTTCCATTTCCTACCCGGTCCCTTCCTTCAATTCAAGCCTTCTGCACTCTCCCACCCTTCACTACTAAATCTTTTTGTCAGTCCCAGAAAAATAATGTTCTCTTTCCTCTCTCTTCAGCGGGTTCAGGCCAGGTCTGTGCCCGCATCTGTCTTTGAGCGGGCAGACTTTATGCCCCAGAGGTTTGGATGCTGGAACAAGCGGACACACACACACACACACACACACACACACACACACACACACACACACACACACACACACACACACACACACACACACACACACACACACACACACACACACACACACACTTGTATTTGTTACCTTCTTGAGACCTCCGAAAAATGCCTCTTTAGGACCAGCCTTTCTAGATATATAAAGATGTGTATTTACAACATTAATAATATATACATACTATGCAAGTATAAGAAAGCTTGTTGTGAAAAATGAGTTGGAATTTCACAAGAAAAAGGTCACAATTTCACAAGAAAAACTTGGAATTTTGGCGGGATTATAATAAAAGTCCTAATTTTACTCAACGCAAGTCAAAATTTTACAAGAAAAACGGAACATTTGTGCAATATTATGATAAAAGTTGGAATTTTACTCAATAACAGTCGCAATTTTACAAGAAAAGCTTAAAATGTTGGCAATTTTATGAAAAGAGTCGTAATTTTACCCGACAAAAGTCACAATTTTATAGGAATACTTCAACATTTTGGCAATATTATAATAATAATCGGAAATTTTACTTGGCAAAATGATGACAAAAGTCATAATTTTACTCAAAAATGTTTACTTTTGTATGCACATTAAATCAACAAAAAAAATACTGACTTTTGAGCAATGTTCACAGACTCTAGTATTTGGCTCTCTATTGGATGTAATGGTTTTCCGTATTGGGAGCATGATTTCGATCCTAACTTGTTCACCGGTCCAAATATGGAAGGTACTTTTCCTTGTTGATGTCTCAAGAAGGGTGGAAATACAAACACACTCTCACACACACACACACACACACACACACACACACACACACACACACACACACACACACACACACACACACACACACACACACACACACACACACACACACACACACACACTCTTGTATTTGTTACCTTCTTGAGACCTCCGAAAAATGCCTCTTTAGGACCAGCCTTTCTAGATATATAAAGATTTGTATTTACAACATTAATAATATATACAAACTATGCTAGTATAAGAAAGCTTGTTGTGAAAAATGAGTCGGAATTTCACAAGAAAAAGGTCACAATTTCACAAGAAAAACTTGGAATTTTGGCGGGATTATAATAAAAGTCCTAATTTTACTCAACGCAAGTCAAAATTTTACAAGAAAAACGGAACATTTGTGCAATATTATGATAAAAGTTGGAATTTTACTCAATAACAGTCGCAATTTTACAAGAAAAGCTTAAAATGGTGGCAATTTTATGAAAAGAGTCATAATTTTACTTGACAAAAGTCACAATTTTATAGGAAAACTTCAAAATTTTTGCAATATTATAATAATAATCGGAAATTTTACTTGGCAAAATGATGACAAAAGTCATAATTTTACTCAAAAATGTTTACTTTTGTATGCACATTAAATCAACAAAAAAATCCTGACTTTGGAGCAATGTTCACAGACTCTAGTATTTGGCTCTCTATTAGATGCAATGGTTTTCCGTATTGGGAGCATGATTTCGATCCTAACTTGTTCACCGGTCCACATATGGAAGGTACTTTTCCTTGTTGATGTCTCAAGAAGGGTGGAAATACAAGAACACACACACACACACACACACACACACACACACACACACACACACACACACACACACACACACACACTCTTGTACTTGTTACCTTCTTGAGACATACGAAAAATGTGTCTGTAGGACCAGCCTTTCTAGATATATAAAGATTTGTATTCACAACATTAATAATATATACATACTATGTAAATATAAGAAAGCTTGTTGTGAAAAATGAGTCGGAATTTCACAAGAAAAAGGTCACAAATTTCACAAGAAAAACTTGGAATTTTGGCGGGATTATAATAAAAGTCCTAATTTTATACAACGCAAGTCAAAATTTTACAAGAAAAACTGAACATTTGTGCAATATTATGATAAAAGTTGGAATTTTACTCAATAACAGTTGCAATTTTACAAGAAAAGCTTAACATGTTGGCAATTTTATGAAAAGAGTCGTAATTTTACCCGACAAAAGTCACAATTTTATAGGAAAACTAACATTTTTGCAATGTTATAATAATAATCGGAAATTTTACTTGGCAAAATGATGACAAAAGTCATAATTTTACTTAAAAATGTTTACTTTTGTATGCACATAAAATCAACAAAAAAAATCCTGACTTTGGAGCAATGTTCACGGACTCTAGTATTTGGCTCTCTATTAGATGAAATGGTTTTCCGTATTGGGAGCATGATTTTGATCCTAACTTGTTCACCGGTCCACATATGGAAGGTACTTTTCCTTGTTGTCTCAAGAAGGGTGGAAATACAAGAACACACACACACACGCACACACACACACACACACTCTCTCTCTCTTGTATTTGTTACCTTCTTGAGACCTACAAAAAATGCCTCTTTAGTACCAGCCTTTCTAGATATATAAAGATTTGTATTCACAACATTAATAATATATACATACTATGTAAATATAAGAAAGCTTGTTGTGAAAAATGAGTTGGAATTTCACAAGAAAAAGGTCACAATTTCACAAGAAAAACTTAGAATTTTGGCGAGATTATAATAAAAGTCCTAATTTTACTCAACGCAAGTCAAAATTTTACAAGAAAAACGAAACATTTGTGCAATATTATGATAAAAGTTGGAATTTTACTCAATAACAGTCGCAATTTTACATGACAAGCTTAAAATGTTGGCAATTTTATGAAAAGAGTCGTAAATTTACCCGACAAAAGTCACAATTTTATAGGAAAACTTCAACATTTTTGCAATGTTATAATAATAATCGGAAATTTTACTTGGCAAAATGATGACAAAAGTCATAATTTTACTCAAAAATGTTTACTTTTGTATGCACATTAAATCAACAAAAAAAATCCTGACTTTGGAGCAATGTTCACGGACTCTAGTATTTGGTTTTCTGTATTGGGAGCATGATTTCGATCCTAACTTGTTCACCGGTCCACATATGGAAGGTACTTTTCCTTGTTGATGTCTCAAGAAGGGTGGAAATTCAAGAACATACACATACACACACACACACACACACACACACACACACACACACACTCTTGTATTTGTTACCTTCTTGAGACATACGAAAAATGTGTCTGTAGGACTACCCTTTCTAGATATATAAAGATTTGTATTCACAACATTAATAATATATACATACTATGTAAATATAAGAAAGCTTGTTGTGAAAAATGAGTCGGAATTTCACAAGAAAAAGGTCACAAATTTCACAAGAAAAACTTGGAATTTTGGCGGGATTATAATAAAAGTCCTAATTTTATACAACGCAAGTCAAAATTTTACAAGAAAAACTGAACATTTGTGCAATATTATGATAAAAGTTGGAATTTTACTCAATAACAGTTGCAATTTTACAAGAAAAGCTTAACATGTTGGCAATTTTATGAAAAGAGTCGTAATTTTACCCGACAAAAGTCACAATTTTATAGGAAAACTAACATTTTTGCAATGTTATAATAATAATCGGAAATTTTACTTGGCAAAATGATGACAAAAGTCATAATTTTACTTAAAAATGTTTACTTTTGTATGCACATAAAATCAACAAAAAAAATCCTGACTTTGGAGCAATGTTCACGGACTCTAGTATTTGGCTCTCTATTAGATGAAATGGTTTTCCGTATTGGGAGCATGATTTTGATCCTAACTTGTTCACCGGTCCACATATGGAAGGTACTTTTCCTTGTTGTCTCAAGAAGGGTGGAAATACAAGAACACACACACACACACGCACACACACACACACACACTCTCTCTCTCTTGTATTTGTTACCTTCTTGAGACCTACAAAAAATGCCTCTTTAGTACCAGCCTTTCTAGATATATAAAGATTTGTATTCACAACATTAATAATATATACATACTATGTAAATATAAGAAAGCTTGTTGTGAAAAATGAGTTGGAATTTCACAAGAAAAAGGTCACAATTTCACAAGAAAAACTTAGAATTTTGGCGAGATTATAATAAAAGTCCTAATTTTACTCAACGCAAGTCAAAATTTTACAAGAAAAACGAAACATTTGTGCAATATTATGATAAAAGTTGGAATTTTACTCAATAACAGTCGCAATTTTACATGACAAGCTTAAAATGTTGGCAATTTTATGAAAAGAGTCGTAAATTTACCCGACAAAAGTCACAATTTTATAGGAAAACTTCAACATTTTTGCAATGTTATAATAATAATCGGAAATTTTACTTGGCAAAATGATGACAAAAGTCATAATTTTACTCAAAAATGTTTACTTTTGTATGCACATTAAATCAACAAAAAAAATCCTGACTTTGGAGCAATGTTCACGGACTCTAGTATTTGGTTTTCTGTATTGGGAGCATGATTTCGATCCTAACTTGTTCACCGGTCCACATATGGAAGGTACTTTTCCTTGTTGATGTCTCAAGAAGGGTGGAAATTCAAGAACATACACACACACACACACACACACACACACACACACACACACTCTTGTATTTGTTACCTTCTTGAGACATACGAAAAATGTGTCTGTAGGACTACCCTTTCTAGATATATAAAGATTTGTATTCACAACATTAATAATATATATATACATACTATGTAAATATAAGAAAGCTTGTTGTGAAAAATGAGTCGGAATTTCACAAGAAAAAGGTCACAATCTCACAAAAAAAACTTAGAATTTTGGCGAGATTATAATAAAAGTCCTAATTTTACTCAACGCAAGTCAAAATTTTACAAGAAAAACAAAACATTTGTGCAATATTATGATAAAAGTTGGAATTTTACTCAATAACAGTCGCAATTTTACATGACAAGCTTAAAATGTTGGCAATTTTATGAAAAGAGTCGTAATTTTACCCGACAAAAGTCACAATTTTATAGGAATACTTCAACATTTTGGCAATGTTATGATAATCGGAAATTTTACATAGCAAAATGATGACAAAAGTCATAATTTTACTCAAAAATGTTTACTTTTGTATGCACATTAAATCAACAAAAAAAATCCTGACTTTGGAGCAATGTTCACGGACTCTAGTATTTGGCTCTCTATTAGATGCAGTGGTTTTCCGTATTGGGACCATGATTTCGATCCTGACTTGTCCTCATATGGAAGGTACTTTTCCTCGTTGATGTCTCAAGAAGGGTAGAAATACAAGAACACACACACACACACACGCAATAGGACGTGTTTTACGGAGGAAAGGTGGGTCTCATGGAAAGCCAAAAAGGAAACGCTGCCTGATCCCAGCCAATTCATACTAACGTGTGTGTGTGTGTGTGTGTGTGTGTGTGTGTGTGTGTGTGTGTGTGTGCGCGCGCGTGTGTGTGTGCGTGCGTGCGTGCGTGCGTGCGTGCGTGCGTGTGTGTGTGTGTGTGTGTGTGTGATCATATCAGTGTTATGACAGCTCAAGGCCTAATTCCTGTAAATGATGGCTGCAATAATGAAAGCTTTTAAACCAGCACTATTTGAAAGACAAGATTTTTTGGGCAGATTTGATGTCTCGCTGAGCAGCGTAAAGTCAAATTAGTGTTGAGTGAATAGAAGGCAGTGACGCACACAATCCACCAGACGTACGCGGGGATGGCATCGCTATGGCAACAGACCGTACAGGTTGGGCTGTCATGGAAAGAGAAAATAAAAATGAAGTCACCATGACAACCTTGTAAAAGGAGAGCGGTTTTTTTTGTCGCGAGTCAAGGTTGCTTTTGAGTCTGTTCTCTCTTATTTCGGGAATATTTGAAAAGCCTGGTAGTGTACCGTACCTTGGCTCCCATTTTTATAGTCTTTGGTATGACTCAGCCGGGGTTTGAACTCACAACCTACCGATCATACTTTCCAAACATGTTTTTGTCTAAATAAAAATACTTAACTTTACAGCAAACTACCCATCAAATTAATAAAAACGACAATACATTTTACGTTGTTATTTACGGCATATTACTGTAAATTGAAAAAACTACTACTGTTTTTTTGCGATAAAATTCTGTTGACTGTGCTGCTAGTTTTTGACTGTAAAATCTACGGTTGTTTTTAACGTAAATGGAAAGACGGTACATTCGTTTTTACGGTAGAAAAACTGGCAGCTAAGTTGCCAGAATAAAAAAATAAATTGTACTGTTTTTCCATAAACAATATAATGTTGTAAAAACCATTGTCAATTTAACACAAACATTCTGGCAACTAAACTGACAGCTTTTTTCCTAAACCCCCTCCAAAAAAAACAGTGGTACTGTTTTTCCATTTACCGTAAAATGTTGTAAAAAATTAAAAAAAACACTATTTTACAGAAAAATTTTGTAAATGTAAAGTTTTGACTGTAAAATGGACTGTCTACTTAAAAAAATGTATATAATTAATAATGAAATCCAGAGGCAAATACATACATTATTCACTGTTACAAGCAGCCATACCTGCCATGTGGCCCTCAATGAAAACCACATTGACATCCCTGGTCCAATAACATCATATTTAAGGGCGGGATTTTTGTGCATTGTGTGGCACCTGGGTGTTTTCCAAAGATGATTTGAAAAAATAGGTAGTAATGTAAAAATGCGTTTGGCACTGTTCTTACGAGCTAAGCAATAAAACTAGCCTGCAAACTCAAATGTGTGTGTGGAATTGAGAAAAGTCTCATCGTAATGCAATCCAACACAAAGACTTAAATACCTAATCAGATCTTCCAAACTGAATTTATTTTTTATTTTTATATATATATATATATATTTTTGTGTTTCACCTTTACTGAAAATTCAAAGGATGAAACAGGGCCTTTTTCATGTTTTTTTTTAAAAATATTTCTTTAGTTTGTAAAAGTTTTACAAACTAAAGAAATATAATACAAACATGAAAAAGGTTGTGTTATGACAGGGGTGTCAAACTTGGTTTCATTGAGGTCCACATCACAGTAATGGCTGCCTTCATAGGGCCACTTTTTTAAAATGTATTAAAATTATGCATGCGTGCAATAACCTGTGATTAATCCAAATTTAAATGTATTTGATTTTTTTTAAATACGTCATTTGACAGCATTGGTATAAATGTGTACCAGTAATCACCTCATATTATTACATTATTGCCTATGCACTCAATTATTAGATTTTTTTTATGTACAAACTAATGTTATCTTTACTAACATATTTTTGTAATACACTATATAATAATTAGAGATGTCCGATAATGGCTTTTTTGCCGATATCCCGATATTGTCCAACTCTTCATTACCGATTCCGATATCAACCGATACCGATATACACAGTCGTGGAATTAACACATTATTATGCCTAATTTTGTTGTGATGCCCCGCTGGATGCATTAAACAATGTAACAAGGTTTTCCAAATTAAATCAACTCAATTTATGTGAAAAAATGCCGACATGGCACTGCCATATTTATTATTGAAGTCACAAAGTGCATTATTTTTTTTTAACATGCCTCAAAACAGCAGCTTGGAATTTGGGACATGCTCTCCCTGAGAGAGCATGAGGAGGTTGAGGTGGGCGGGGTTGGGGGGGGGGTGTATATTGTAGCGTCCCGGAAGAGTTAGTGCTGCAAGGGGTTCTGGGTATTTGTTCTGTTGTGTTTATGTTGTGTTACGGTGCGGATGTTCTCCCGAAATGTGTTTGTCATTCTTGTTTGGTGTGGGTTCACAGTGTGGCGCATATTTGTAACAGTGTTAAAGTTGTTTATACGGCCACCCTCAGTGTGACCTGTATGGCTGTTGACCAAGTATGCCTTATATTCACTTGTGTGTGTGAAAACATATTATGTGATTGGCCCGGCACGCAAAGGCAGTGCCTTTAAGGTCTATTGGCGCTCTGTACTTCTCCCTATGTCCGTGTACACAGCGGCCTTTTAAAAAGTCATACATTTTACATTTTGAAACCGATACCGATAATTTTGAAACCGATACCGATAATTTCCGATATTACATTTTTAAAGCATTTATCTCTAATAATAATGTAATATTTGGCATGATCAGATAACGTTTAGAAGATACACATTTTTTCCTGTCAAAATCCAAATAATTATTTGCTTTTAGTAAAAAAAAAAGTATTTTATTAACACACATTTTTCCGAGGCTTTGGTGGGCCACTTAGAAGGATGTGGCGGGCCAGATCTGGCCCCCGGTCCTTGAGTTTGACACCTGTGTGTTGTTACTATCCATCCATCCATCCATCCATTTTCTACCGCTTATCCCTTTATTACTGTAGTAATAAAGTAATTTGTAATTTTTTTTTCTATTTTTTTGTCAAATTTGATTTACCGTATTTTCCGGGCTATTTAAGTCTCACCCACCAAATTTTTGAATAAATAAATATTTTTACATATATTAGGCACACGGAACCATAAGCCGCAGAAATATACCAGTACGAAAGATTCTGTAAATGTTTATTTACAGATTTTTGTCGTTGCGGCCCTGAGCCAGCTGTAACATGCGGGGGCTTGTCCGGGATTTGAACCCAGGACCTTTCGCACTCTAAGCGAGAATCATACGACTCGACTCAATTGTTTAGCATAACCTACATTAGAGACGGAGCCCACAGTCCTGTATAGATACAAATAAAATCACAGATCAATTGTATTGCTAACTACACTGAGTTGGTTTGATCCTGTTAATAAACAGGGGAAAGGTAAAGAATATCAAAGTGGCTGCACTTTTATTTTTTTAGTAAGCAGCGCCTGGTGGAAAAAGATAGGACACCCCTAACATGAGAGACTCATTTCAGAACGAGCTAACTTTGCATGAAAAAAAGAAAACATGCTGACACGACTAAATATGACAGCTCGTTTACTGGCTCCTCAGGCTTTTGGTCTTGTTTTGGTTTTTTGGGTTAAAATTGTTTAAAAAAAATTTAATGCATTGCATGCATTTAAACCCTTCCAGGAGTAAGGATCCGCTTCCAGGCACCAGCAGGACTTAAGTGCCCTGCTCAAGGGCAGTTAGGGGAACAAACCTTGCATGTATGAACAAGCTAGCACACCTACTGTATGTACAGTAGTGTGAAATGACACGCTAAGGCTATTGCTGACATTGACACCCGTGGTTACAAGTTAATGGTGCACATGTGCAGGAATGAACGAGGAGACGTTAAGATGCATGAACAGTCAAATTGTTGCACGCCACTGCACTTTAACCACGGGGCTAACGGATGAGTTCCATACAGTAGGAAGGGGTTTCATACGGCCACATTTGTCGCGGTTTACCTGACACATGAAATGTGACAAATTGGGGCACTATGGTAGTGTTTTGTGGCATTTTCAACTTTGACCACAGAGTCAGTTGCTATGTAGAGTGGCGCTTTTCATCATTTCCAGCAGACTGCATTGCAAAATTATTAACCCCCACCTTCTTCTCACGCGAGATCCACCCAGGTTTCAAAATAAGATGCCAAGTCAAGTTGTTGACAACATTTATGCATATTACTGTATTAATACTGTAATAATTAAAGTTGAAAAATTGGTTTCAAAATAAGATGAAAAGTTAACATTTATGCATACACTGCAAGAGGTTACTGTATTAAAAAAAGTTGAAAACTTGGTTTCAAAATAAGATGACTAGTCAAGTTAACAACATATATGCATATTACTGTATTAAAAAGTTGAAAACTTGGTTTCAAAATAAGATGACAAGTGAAGTTGTTGACAACATTTATGCATATTATTGTATTAACTAAAGTTTAAAACTTGGTTTCAAAATAAGATGACAAATCAAGTTGTTGACAACATTTATGCATATTACTGTATTAATTAAAGTTGAAAACTTGGTTTCAAAATAAGATGCCAAGTCAAGTTGACAACATTTATGCATACACTGTAAGAGGTTACTGTATTAAATAAAGTTTAAAACTTGGTTTCAAAATAAGTTGACAAGTCAAGTTGTTGACAACATTTATGCATATTATTGTATTAACTAAAGTTTAAAACTTGGTTTCAAAATAAGATGACAAATCAAGTTGTTGACAACATTTATGCATATTACTGTATTAATTAAAGTTGAAAACAAGGTTTCAAAATAAGATGCCAAGTCAAGTTGTTGACAACATTTATGCATAATACTGTATTAAATAAAGTTTAAAACTTGGTTTCAAAATAAGTTGACAAGTCAAGTTGTTGACAACATTTATGCATATTATTGTATTAATTAAAGTTTAAAACTTGGTTTCAAAATAAGATGACGAATCAAGTTGTTGACAACATTTATGCATATTACTGTATTACCAGTAAAAAAAAGTTGAAAACTTGGTTTCAAAATAAGATGACTAGTCAAGTTAACAACATATATGCATATTACTGTATTAAAAAGTGGAAAACTTGGTTTCAAAATAAGATGACAAGTGAAGTTGTTGACAACATTTATGCATATTACTGTATTAATTAAAGTTTAAAACTTGGTTTCAAAATAAGATGACAAGTCAAGTTGTTGACAACATTTATGCATATTACTGTATTAATTAAAGTTGAAAACGATGAGGTGGCGACTTGTCCAAGGTGTACCCCGCCTTCCGCCCGATTGTAGCTGAGATAGGCTCCAGCGCCCCGCGCGACCCCGAAGGGAATAAGCGGTAGAAAATGGATGGATGGATGGACTTGGTTTCATAATAAAATGACAAGTCAAGTTGTTAGCAACATTTATGCATATTACTGTATTAATTAAAGTTGAAAACTTGGTTTCAAAATAAGATGACAAGTCAAGTTGTTAACAACATTTATGCATATTACTGTATTAAAAAGTTGAAAACTTGGTTTCAAAATAAGATGACAACTTAGTAACAACATTTATGCCTACATTGTAAGAGGTTATTGTATTAAATAAAGTTGAAAACTTGGTTTCAAAATAAGATGACAAGTCAAGTTAACAACATTTATGCATACACTGTAAGAGGTTACTGTATTAAATAAAGTTTAAAACTTGGTTTCAAAATAAGTTGACAAGTCAAGTTGTTGACAACATTTATGCATATTATTGTATTAACTAAAGTTTAAAACTTGGTTTCAAAATAAGATGACAAGTCAAGTTGTTGACAACATTTATGCATATTACTGTATTAATTAAAGTTTAAAACTTGGTTTCAAAATAAGATGACAAATCAAGTTGTTGACAACATTTATGCATATTACTGTATTAAATAAAGTTTAAAACTTGGTTTCAAAATAAGATGACAAATCAAGTTGTTAACAACATGTATGCATATTACTGTATTAATTAAAGTTGAAAACTTGGTTTCAAAATAAGATGACAAGTCAAGTTGTTGACAACATTTATGCATATTACTGTATTAATTAAAGTTGAAAACTTGTTTTCAAAATAAGATGCCAAGTCAAGTTGTTGACAACATTTATGCATATTACTGTATTAATTAAAGTTTAAAACGTGGTTTCAAAATCATATGACAAGTCAAGTTGTTGACAACATTTATGCATATTACTGTATTAATTAAAGTTGAAAACTTGGTTTCAAAATAAGATGACAACTTAGTCAAGTTAACAACATTTATGCCTACATTGTAAGAGGTTATTGTATTGAATAAAGTTGAAAACTTGGTTTCAAAATAAGATGACAAGTCAAGTTAACAACATTTATGCATACACTGTAAGGTTACTGTATTAAATAAAGTTGAAAACTTGGTTTCAAAATAAGTTGACAAGTCAAGTTGTTGACAACATTTATGCATATTACTGTATTAATTAAAGTTTAAAACTTGGTTTCAAAATAAGATGACGAGTCCAGTTAACAACATTTATGCCTACAATGTAAGAGGTTACTGTATTAATTAAAGTTTAAAACTTGGTTTCAAAATAAGACGACAGGTCAAGTTGTTAAAATTTATGCATATTACTGTATTAATTAAAGTTTAAAACTTGGTTTCAAAATAAGACGACAGGTCAAGTAGTTAACATTTATGCATATTACTGTATTAATTAAAGTTTAAAACTTGGTTTCAAAATAAGTTGACAAGTCAAGTTGTTGACAACATTTATGCATATTATTGTATTAACTAAAGTTTAAAACTTGGTTTCAAAATAAGATGACAAATCAAGTTGTTGACAACATCTATGCATATTACTGTGTTAAATAAAGTTTAAAACTTGGTTTCAAAATAAGATGACAAATCAAGTTGTTAACAACATGTATGCATATTACTGTATTAATTAAAGTTGAAAACTTGGTTTCAAAATAAGATGACAAGTCAAGTTGTTGACAACATTTATGCATATTACTGTATTAATTAAACTTGAAAACTTGTTTTCAAAATAAGATGCCAAGTCAAGTTGTTGACAACATTTATGCATATTACTGTATTAATTAAAGTTTAAAACGTGGTTTCAAAATAATATGACAAGTCAAGTTGTTGACAACATTTATGCATATTACTGTATTAATTAAAGTTGAAAACTTGGTTTCAAAATAAGATGACAACTTAGTCAAGTTAACAACATTTATGCCTACATTGTAAGAGGTTATTGTATTGAATAAAGTTGAAAACTTGGTTTCAAAATAAGATGACAAGTCAAGTTAACAACATTTATGCATACACTGTAAGGTTACTGTATTAAATAAAGTTGAAAACTTGGTTTCAAAATAAGTTGACAAGTCAAGATGTTGACAACATTTATGCATATTACTGTATTAATTAAAGTTTAAAACTTGGTTTCAAAATAAGATGACGAGTCCAGTTAACAACATTTATGCCTACAATGTAAGAGGTTACTGTATTAATTAAAGTTTAAAACTTGGTTTCAAAGTAAGACGACAGGTCAAGTTGTTAAAATTTATGCATATTACTGTATTAATTAAAGTTTAAAACTTGGTTTCAAAATAAGACGACAGGTCAAGTAGTTAACATTTATGCATATTACTGTATTAATTAAAGTTTAAAACTTGGTTTCAAAATAAGTTGACAAGTCAAGTTGTTGACAACATTTATGCATATTATTGTATTAACTAAAGTTTAAAACTTGGTTTCAAAATAAGATGACAAATCAAGTTGTTGACAACATTTATGCATATTACTGTATTAAATAAAGTTTAAAACTTGGTTTCAAAATAAGATGACAAATCAAGTTGTTAACAACATGTATGCATATTACTGTATTAATTAAAGTTGAAAACTTGGTTTCAAAATAAGATGACAAGTCAAGTTGTTGACAACATTTATGCATATTACTGTATTAATTAAAGTTGAAAACTTGTTTTCAAAATAAGATGCCAAGTCAAGTTGTTGACAACATTTATGCATATTACTGTATTAATTAAAGTTTAAAACGTGGTTTCAAAATAATATGACAAGTCAAGTTGTTGACAACATTTATGCATATTACTGTATTAATTAAAGTTGAAAACTTGGTTTCAAAATAAGATGACAACTTAGTCAAGTTAACAACATTTATGCCTACATTGTAAGAGGTTATTGTATTGAATAAAGTTGAAAATTTGGTTTCAAAATAAGATGACAAGTCAAGTTAACAACATTTATGCATACACTGTAAGGTTACTGTATTAAATAAAGTTGAAAACTTGGTTTCAAAATAAGTTGACAAGTCAAGATGTTGACAACATTTATGCATATTACTGTATTAATTAAAGTTTAAAACTTGGTTTCAAAATAAGATGACGAGTCCAGTTAACAACATTTATGCCTACAATGTAAGAGTTTACTGTATTAATTAAAGTTTAAAACTTGGTTTCAAAATAAGACGACAGGTCAAGTTGTTAAAATTTATGCATATTACTGTATTAATTAAAGTTTAAAACTTGGTTTCAAAATAAGACGACAGGTCAAGTAGTTAACATTTATGCATATTACTGTATTAATTAAAGTTTAAAACTTGGTTTCAAAATAAGACGACAGGTCAAGTTGTCCATGAAACACTAAATAAGTTGTGATGATAAACAAGCTGGACTTACCGCCTGGTTCCTGTCAGGCAGCCGGTAGTTGTGGTTCTGCAGCAGCCGGCAGCCATCCTTGGCCAGACGCTGAACGGCCTCCAAGCCCAGCCGGCTGGTCAGCTCCTCTCGGGCGCACACGCTCCCCGTACTCCCGCCAACTCCTCCTCCTCCTCCTCCGACGCTGCCGCCACCGTCCCGCAGAGCGCACACGCTGCCCAGCTGCAAGACGGGAGGCAAGAACACGTATCTCAGCCCGCAGTCCCAGGACATGATTGAAAAAGTCACAGTGTGGTTGCAGAAAGAAGTCCACAAGGCCAGAAGCGTATAATAGATTTCACTAAATCCATTGGAGGAAAAAAGACCCCAAAAATCACTTTCTGTGGCATTCTTCTCTAAATCTTCCAAATCCAATTCAGCCTTAATTCCTTCTATCTGTTGCACTTCTGCCTTTGTCTCTATGTCAGCAGATGTGACGGAGGAAGAGTGAGTGTGAGCGATTATCAGCCCAAGTGGGCGGGAGTGTGTTGGCTCCTATAATCAGGAGCGTGATGAACGTTTTGAGCGCGTTAGCCCGGCCGAATTAAGTAGGAGTACAAACATGTAATGGGGTGGTCTAAAGAGGGAGAGTGACATTCATTAAAAGCTGCAGGAAACTAATGCCCTCAGATGATGAGGAGAAATATGTGTGTATGTGTGTGTGTGTGTGTGTGTGTGTGTGTTCTTGTATTTCTACCCTTCTTGAGACATCAGGAAGGAAACGTTGGTCCCAATAACATTGCATCTAATATAGCAGGGGTCACCAACCTTTTTGAAAGCAAGAGCTACTTCTTGGGTACTGATTAATGCGAAGGGCTACCAGTTTGATACACACTTAAATAAATTGCCAGAAGTAGCCAATTTGCTCAATTTACCTTTAACTCTGTTATTATTAATAATTAATGATATTTATCTTTGTGGAAACACTGATCATCTTAATGATTTCTCACAATAAATATATATAGAAACAGATAAATATCAATATGCAACACTTTATTTTTATATTTTCTCTAAGTGCACATTTTTCAAATTGAACATTTTCAAATGATCACTTCTAAGACAGTCTTGTGAAATCACAATATCCCATTTTAACTAGCTAGCCACTAACATTTTTTAACAAATCATGAATTACTTTGCACCATGTTTGTACAAATAATAACTCATGTAAAATACAAAAGTAAACTCTCAAATTTTTAAATCATGTCACACTTTGAACTGGACACCAAATCTGTTATCTGTTTCTTTGTCAGTTAGTGGGAAGCCTGGCATTGCATGCTGTTAACTAGTGTGTTGTACTCTGGTGTGTAACTTGACACTGCAACTCTGAGTGAGTCTTGCAGATGTGCATCAGTGAGGCGTGTTCTGTGTTTGTTCTTGATGAAGTTCATGTCAGAAAAGGCTGATTCACAAAGATAAGATTTTTCCTCATTGTTTGCGGAACCTTCTTAATCTTTTGGACATATTTTCACAGCAATCTGGCCTTAAGCTTAATTATGATAAATGTAAAATGTTAAGGATCGGAAATCTAAAGGGAACGTCCTTTCGAATGGAATGCAAAGTGTTTTGTTTATAAATTATATGCAATCTGTTGTGTTCCCTAATTTTTTTCTGTGTACATGAATGAAGGTGTGTGTTGCTGAGTCCGACTTGGACATTAAAAAACCCTTTAAACAAATCTAATTTCATTGGCAACCTGGTCTGTTGAAGATAAGGCCCTTTTTAAAAAAAATAAAATAAAATAAGATAAATAAATAAAAAACATTTTCTTGGATAAAAAAGAAAGTAAAACAATATAAAAATAATTACATAAAAAAATAGTAATTAATTAAAATGTTAGTGGACCAGCAGCCTATACGATCATGTGTGCTTCAGGGACTGTGTCCCTTGCAGATGTGTTGTCTATGTTGTGGGAACCAGAATATTGGTAGCAGAAAGAAATAACCCCTTTTGTGTGAGTGGGTGTGGATGAGTGTGCATGGGGGAGGTTGTTTGGGTTGATGCACTGATTGAAAGTGTATCTTGTGTTTTTTCTATGTAGATTTAATTTTTAATTTTTTTTTTTTTTTTAATTTTTTTTTCTTTCTCTTAGAACAGGCGGGCGACTCATCTGGTCCTTGCGGGCGACCTGGTGCCCGCGGGCACCGCGTTGGTGACCCCTGTAATAGAGAATGTCTCATTTGCACCCCTGCTGGTGACATCTATCAAAATGAGGGTGGTCCCAAAAAGGAGGGATTTTTCAAATTGACTGTGTGTCGCTTTTAAAAGTGCTCCCCCTCTGGTCAACATACGTAATAACTTCTAGCTTATTTGGGGGACCCTTTCACTTAACCAATATCTTTAAATGATATTCAATACTATTGAAATTGTTCTCTGATATTGTGAATAAACTTAAACTTGAATCTTGAAACTTGAATAACAAGTGTGTGTAAGAAATTGAAATGCGCCCCCTTTAGCCAAAATTAATAAAACAAATAAAATAAATATGTATATAGAGACATACTGTAATAACTTGAAGTAAATAATGAAGATTAAAAACCAATTAAAAAAAAACAAACAAAATAAATTACTTAATTAATTAACTGAGAGCAGTCTTTTTCTCACATTGTGTCGACTTTTTACTTATAAAATAGGGAACAATTTCTCATATTCTTTCTGCTTCTGTAATACTGCAATATTTTCTCGTAAAATTATTACTTTTTTATGTAAAATTATTACTTTTTAATGCAAAATGGTGACATTTGTCATATAAAATTCTGACCTTTATCACAATATTGCCAATTTTGTTGTTGTTCTTGTAAAATAGTGAGGTTTTTTTTGGTAAAATTATGATTTTTGTCATAATTTTGCCAAGTAAAATTCCATTATTATTATTACATTGGCAACATTTTTAAGTTTTCTTATATTTCTTAAGCTTTTCTTGTGACATTGCAAGGCAAGGCAAGGCAAGGCAAGTTTATTTGTATAGCGCTTTTCATACACAAGGCAGACTCAAAGTGCTTCACAGACAACAAAGTGAAATGGAAGAAAATAAAAGCAAAATTAAAATGCAGACAATAAAAATAAAAACAGTGCAGACGTTAAAAGTTAAAAGATTAAAAGATTTAGCTGAAAGCGAC
Organism: Entelurus aequoreus; assembly: GCF_033978785.1. NCBI lineage: Eukaryota > Metazoa > Chordata > Actinopteri > Syngnathiformes > Syngnathidae > Entelurus > Entelurus aequoreus. Next base: position 16,133,529 of record NC_084750.1, on the reverse strand, counting down.
TGTTATTGAGAAAAAATCCAACTTTTATCATAATACTGCACAAATGTTCCGGGTTTCCTTGTAAAATTTTGACTTGCGTTGTGTAAAATGATGACTTTTATTACAACATTGCCAAAATTTTAAGTTTTTCTTGTGAAACTGCGACCTTTTTCTTGTGAAATTCCAATTCATTTTTCACAACAAGCTTTTTTATATTTGCATAGTATGTATATATTATTAATGTTGTAAATACACATCTTTATATATCTAGAAAGGCTGGTCCTAAAGAGGTAGGCATTATTCTCACAAATACTTGTAACAAATACAAGAATGTGTGTGTGTGTGTGTTCTTGTATTTCTAGCCTTCTTGAGACATGAAGAAGGAAAAGTATCTTCCATATGAGGAGGTGTGAACAAGTGATGACATAAATCATGGTCCCAATAACATTGCATCTAATAGAGAATGTCTCATTTGCACCCCCTGCTGGTGACATCTATCAAAATGAGGGTGGTCCCAAAAAGGAGGGATGTTTCAAATTGACTGTGTGTCGCTTTTAAAAGTGCTCCCCCTCTGGCCAACATACGTAATAACAAGTGTGTGTAAGAAATTGAAATGCGCCCCCTCTGGCCAAAATTAATAAAACAAATAAAATAAATATTAAATATAAATAAATAAATAAATAAATAAGACATACTGTAATAACTTGAAGCAAATAATGAAGATTAAAAACCAATTACAAACAAAAAATAATAATAAATTAACGAAAATCAGTCTTTTTCTCACAATGTGTCGACTTTTTACTTATGAAATTGGGAACAATTTCTCATATTCTTTCTGTTTCTGTAATACTGCAATATTTTCTCAAAAAATTATTACTCTTTTTACGTAAAATTATTACTCATTTTACGTAAAATTATTACTTTTTAATGCAAAATGGTGACATTTGTCATATAAAATTCTGACCTTTATCACAATATTGCCAATGTTTTTTGTTGTTCTTGTTAAATAGTGACATTTTTCTAGTAAAATTATGACTTTTGTCATCATTTTGCCAAGTAAAATCCCGATTATTATTATTATACCGGCAAAATTTTAAAGTGTTCTTACATAATTGTGACTTTTTCACAAAGTTGCCAAAATTTTAAGCTTTTATTGTGAAATTGCGACCGTTATTGAGTAAAATTCCAACTTTTATTATAATGTTGCACAAACGTTCAGTTTTTCTTGTAAAATGTTGACTTGCGTTGAGTAAAATGATGACTTTTATTACAATACCGCCAAAATGTTAAGTTTTTCTTGTGAAACTGCGACCTTTTTCTTGTGAAATTCCAATTCATTTTTCACAAGAAGCTTTTTTATATTTGCATAGTATGTATATATTATTAATGTTGTAAATACACATCTTTATATATCTAGAAAGGCTGGTCCTAAAGAGGTAGGCATTATTCTCAGGTCTCAAGAAGGTAACAAATACAAGTATGTGTGTGTGTGTGTTCTTGTATTTCTACCCTTCTTGAGACATGAAGAAGGAAAAGTATCTTCCATATGAGGAGGTGTGAACTAGTGATGACATAAATCATGGTCCCAATAACATTGCATCTAATAGAGAATGTCTCATTAGCACCCCTGCTGGTGACATCTATCAAAATGAGGGTGGTCCCAAAAAGGAGAAATTTTTCAAATTGACTGTGTCGCTTTTAAAAGTGCTCCCCCTCTGGTCAACATACGTAATAACAAGTGTGTGTAAGAAATTGAAATGCGCCCCCTTTAGCCAAAATTAATAAAACAAATAAAATAAATATGTATATAGAGACATACTGCAATAACTTGAAGTAAATAATGAAGATTAAAAACCAATTAAAAACAAACACACAAAATAAATAAATTCTTTCTCACATTGTGTCGACTTTTTACTTATAAAATTGGGAACAATTTCTCATATTTTTTCTGCTTCTGTAATACTGCAATATTTTCTCGTAAAATTATTACTTTTTTATGTAAAATTATTACTTTTTAATGCAAAATGGTGACATTTGTCATATAAAATTCTGACCTTTATCACAATATTGCCAATTTTGTTGTTGTTCTTGTAAAATAGTGAATTTTTTTTGGTAAAATTACATAATTTTGCCAAGTAAAATTCCATTATTATTATTATATTGGCAACATTTTTAAGTTTTCTTATATTTCTTAAGCTTTTCTTGTGAAATTGCAACTGTTATTGAGAAAAATTCCAACTTTTATCATAATACTGCACAAATGTTCCGGTTTTCCTTGTAAAATTTTGACTTGCGTTGTGTAAAATGATGACTTTTATTACAATATTGCCAAAATGTTAAGTTTTTCTTGTGAAACTGCGACCTTTTTCTTGTGAAATTCCAATTCATTTTTCAAAAGAAGCTTTTTTATATTTGCATAGTATGTATATATTATTAATGTTGTAAATACACATCTTTATATATCTAGAAAGGGTGGTCCTAAAGAGGTAGGCATTATTCGGAGGTCTCAATAAGGTAACAAAAAACAGAATGTGTGTGTGTGTGTGTGTGTGTGTGTGTGTGTGTGTGTGTGTGTGTGTGTGTGTGTGTGTGTGTGTGTGTGTGTGTGTGTGTGTGTGTGTGTGTGTGTGTCGTTATCACCAGTGGTGGCTAGCCCATTCTATTTATTTTTATAGGGAAAGAAGGGAGGGGATATTCAATTTCCTAAAGAGTTGAGTAACCCTTCCTGTGTGCTTAACTATCCCACAGTGCCGTGTTTTAGCACACACACACACACACACACACACACACACACACACACACACACGCACACACGCACACACACACACACACCCACACACACACACCCACACACAACATGACAGCATTACTCCCACACACTTTGTTTACTAGGAAAACACCCCCAACCACGGCTCTTATCCGGGGGAAGGCCTGATAACACACACAAACAAAGTGTTTGTTTGCATTGTCGGACATGATGTTTCTTCAGCCCTCTGCTGTGTTTTAATAACGAAACATCCCCCGCTGCAATCAAGTTACATATTGTGTGTTAGGGTTCATCCATGGCGACAAATAAAGTACGTTTCTAACAAGTAGCATTATCACTGGAGGACGAGGGATAGCTAAACATGCTTCACGACACACCGGCGTCACAATGTAAACAAACGCCATGGGTGGATTTACACCTGAGATCTACTGTAATGATACCAAGTACAATCGCGTATCTAGTCGATACTACTATGATTACATCGATATTTTTTTATCGTCACAAATAAAATTAAAAAATCCATATTATGTTTATAAAGTCAGTAAATACGTCCCTGGACACATGAGGACTTTGAATATGACCAATGTATGATCCTGTAACTACTTGGTATCGGATCGATCGAAATTTGTGGTATCATCCAAAACTAATGTAAAGTATCAAACAACAGTTCTAACAAACACTCTTGGTGCAACTTAGACACATCATCAGTGTTGCATGCTGGGTTCATTGGGAGTTTCGGGTCTCACGACAGACTCCCTCGCCTAGGTGACCCAAGGGTGTCTGTTGCTGGATGAAAAAGCCACATCGGTGTGTAAAGGATATCACCACATGGGCTCAGGAACACTTCAGAAAACCACTGTCAGTAACTACAGTTGGTCGCTACATCTGTAAGTGCATAGCGACCAACTGTAGTTACTGACAGTGGTTTTCTAAAGTGTTCCTGAGCCCATGTGGTGATATCTTTTACACACTGATGTCGCTTTTTGATGCAGTACCGCCTGAGGGATCCAAGGGCATTAAATGTCACGTGCAGTGATTTCTCCAGATTCTCTGAACCTTTTGATGATATTACGGAGCGTAGATGGTGAAATCCCTAAATTCCTTGCAATGGCTGGTTGAGAAATGTTGTTCTTAAACTGTTGGACAATTTGCTCAGGCATTTGTTGACAAAGTGGTGACCCTCGACCCCGTCCTTGTTTGTGAACGACTGAGCATTTCTTGGAAGCTGCTTTTATACCCAATCATGGCACGCACCTGTTCCCAATTAGCCTGTTCACCTGTGGGATGTTCCAAATAAGTGTTTGATGAGCATTCCTCAACTTTCTCAGTCTTTTTTGCCACTTGTGCCAGCTTTTTTGAAACATGTTGCAGGCATCAAATTCCAAATGAGCTAATATTTGCAAAAAATAAAGTTTACCAGTTCGAATGTTAAGACATACGTCAGACATATGTGATAATAGCTTCAATATGGAGGCAACTTGTTTTTCCACTCTACTGGTACTTGAATAAAAACCGCCCCCAAAAATGTTTTGTAATAATAAGAACAACAAAAACAGAAATATCTAATCACTTTGGTATTCTTAATATATTAGGCATCGATAGTGTCGACATCGGGATCGATCACCCCTACCTGTAGCATTCTTAACCATTTATTTTCTTTTAGTCCTCCAGTGATAATGCTACATGTAAGAAACGCATTATTCTTATTTTCCTCCATAGTCCTGAGGATCAGTATTTTAGAAGCAGCTTCACGCCGCTGCAGCTCGCTCTCAAACTGGATGCCGGTGTTCAGGCGAGACGAGCACCCACCCATTCATGCAAATGTTGCCCCCCCCGATCTGATCCCATGTCATTTATATTCAATGTGAGTTACCGGGCTGGTCTCCGCGCTGGGTGAACGAATCTCCTGCTGCCTGGTCTCGACCATGTCAGAGTCCTGCTCCGCTACTGCAAACAATCACACACACACCACATGTTACCCGAGTCTCGTAGTCTTCAATAAAATAAAATAAACAACGTTTACTCACAAGCTTTGCGTGTCTTTCGGGCGAGAGCAGCCGCCAGCTCATTTTGCACCTAGGGGCGAGTTAAACCAAACAAGTATCACATTAGAGCAGTGGTACAGGCTCCATTTAGTGGTACGACAAATAATCCCTTTTCTTTTCCTGTATTCAAATACAGTGTGCAAACTGTGTAATAGCGGCCAAAAATCTTAAAAATGCTTATTAAATACAACCTCTGCCTTGTTTTTAACGAATACTTAGGCCTGCCATGCTACTGTAGTTTAATGTTGGTCATTAAGGTGGTACTTAGAGAGTTTTCTGAGGTGGCACACTGCAAAAAGTCAGTGTTCAAAAACAAGAAAAAATCATACAAAAATGAGGGGTATTTTATTTGAACTAAGCAAAATTATCTGCCGATAGAGGCTTTGCAGCTGACGTCATCAGCCACGCCCATTAGCTTGGCGGCCATCTTGCCGGTCACCAGTTCAGTGCCGGTCAACGACTCACACACGCTTTCTTGTTAGATCTGCTGCTATTTGAGCTTGGAAATGCTGGAAACCTGCTGTGCTGTTGGATGTAGCAATAGACGAGGCGATAAACCAAATCTTAGCTTCTATAGATTCCCGGCAAACATCAAAAAACGCGATAAATGGATCGCGGCGATTTGTCGTGAACGATGGAAACCTACGATGTACACAAGGATATGCAATGAACACTTCATATCAGGTATGTAAACAAACTATAACAGTATGCTCTTCTGTGTGTGCTTTTTCCTTACCTTGGTCATGAGAAGAAATCGATTCTTGTTTGGAATCTGCCATATGAGCCCATCATGCACAAAACCTGCTGTAAAATACTTGTAGGCATCCAGACTCTTGTATGCCTTAAGGTCCTTTCCAGTGTACGGAGATGGTGAATCGACGAGGTCATTATAAATGTCTGGATATGACAGATCAGGCAGGTCGGCTGTTGCAAAATGCTCAGGTGATTTTAGCATGCTTCTCGGTAAAAGGTACGGATCCGTTGTGCCAACAAGGTTCAACTTCTCTCGGTAACGTTTCTTGGACTCTTCATCCAAATGCACAACTTCATTGGATAGCAAATCAGCCATAATTCGGATGAAGTCGGTGAAAATGTAGCGCAGAAATCAAACTGAATCTGTACGAACACGTAGGAAGGAGCTGACCGGTTGACCGGCAAGATGGCGGCGTAACACAAAGTCACGTGAATGTATCACGTGACTGCAAAGCCTCTATAGAACAGGAAAATTTGGCTTGTCAAGACTTTCCAAAACAAGTAAAATTAGCTAACCTCAATGAACCCCAAAAATACCTTAAAATAAGTATATTCTCACTAATAACAAGTGCACTTTTCTTGGTAGAAAAAAAAGAGACCTTTTTGCTCAATATGTTGACAAATATTCTTAAATGAAGTAAATGCTGGTGCCATTATCTTGACATAATGATATGCGCTCGGCATTACATTTCTTGAAACCAGCAAACTTATACTAAAAACTAATTTATTGTTCTTAATGGAAAGGCAACAAGGCAACATCTTGTTACTCTCGGGGTCTCCTAGCCGCTCAGGCAAATCATATTGTCTAAAAATGCATTTTTCCATGGATAACATGACATCATCGCGCCAAGTGTGTGCTCTTAGTGCGCATATATACAGCCCGGCCCCCGGCCAACATTTTTTTAATTGTAATTTTGAGGAATTTATCTGAATGTGCATGAACTATTTCTGTTCAAAATTGTTTGAAATGTTAAATGTTTAAATATTAGTCAGTTTACTGTACTGTGCCAACTGTACTACTATATGAGTACGTGTTTTCTATTGTTTCATTGAAAATAAAACAGCAAAGTCCATTTGGCTGTCATCTGTTTTAATTATGAGACACAATTGTGTCAAAATCATGATTTATTTTTTTCATGCTTGAAATAAGAAATGATTACTTTAAAAAAGTAGTTTTATACTTGTGAGTGTTGGTGACACAGCTTTGCAACAGTTGATATTCTAGTTTCAAGCATGTTTTACTCAATATAGGTCATAATATTCTTTGGCTTTTAACACTACGTGAGTTGTGTGGTCTTCTGTCCTCTGTGTTTTTTTTAATACATTTTGATGTCTATTTTACTGTTTAAATTGGTTTTATCCTTTAAAATCGTTTTTAATTAGGGATGTCCGATAATGGCTTTTTGCCGATATCCGATATTCCGATATTGTCCAACTCTTTAATTACCGATACCGATATCAACCGATACCGATATCAACCGATATATGCAGTCGTGGAATTAACACATTATTATGCCTAATTTGGACAAGCATGTATGGTGAAGATAAGGTACTTTTTTTTAAAAATAATAAAATAAGATAACTAAATTAAAAACATTTTCTTGAATAAAAAAGAAAGTAAAACAATATCAAAACAGTTACATAGAAACTAGTAATTAATGAAAATTAGTAAAATTAACTGTTAAAGGTTAGTATTATTAGTGGACCAGCAGCACGCACAATCATGTGTGCTTACGGACTGTATCCCTTGCAGACTGTATTGATATATATTGATATATAATGTAGGAACCAGAATATTGATAACAGAAAAAAATGGGGGGAGGGAGGTTTTTTGGGTTGGTGCACTAATTGTAAGTGTATCTTGTGTTTTTTATGTTGATTTAATAAAAATTAAAAAAAATTAAAAAAACGATACAGAAAACAAAAAAACTGATACCGATAATTTCCGATATTACATTTTAACGCATTTATCGGCCGATAATATCGACAGGCCGATATTATCGGACATCCCTATTTTTAATCATATTTATTTTTTATATTGTTTTTGTATTGGTTTTCTATTCACTTATTCTTTGTTTTTATTCAGTCATTGGTGTAGCATATTGTTTTTAATATTGTTTTTAACATGGCTGTGCAGCACTTTGGAAACATTCTTGTTGTGTAAATGTGCTATATATATAAAGTGGATTGGATTGGATAACATCTCAGCAACAAGCTGTAATATCTTACTGAGATCATTTAGGACCAAAACCCTTCAAACAAGTAAAAGACTCCAACATAAAATCTGCTTAGTAAGAATAATTATCTTATTAGACAGAAAATAAGCAAATATCACCCTTATTTGAGATATTTCATCTTACTTAGATTTCACTTTTTGCAGTGCACTTGGTGAAAAAAGTTTGAGAAGCAGCGGTTTAAAAGCAGACACTCACCGTGGATGTGAGCCTTTCCAGAGCTTTCATCTGCAGAATCTCACTGCACACATCGCGGTTTCCTTCAGAGTCCTCCTCTGACCTGTAAGACACACACAAACACACACTTTCACTTTCTTTTTCTAACCATCAGAGCCATAACACTCTCCATAGCACCCCCTGTTCTACTAAACCAAGAACTACAACCTTCATATGTATTTTAATACTAAAAATTAATAAATAATAGGGATGTCCGATAATATCGGCCTGCCGATATTATCGGCCGATAAATGCTTTAAAATGTAATATCGGAAATTATCGGTGTCGGTTTTTTTATTATCTGTATCGTTTTTTTTAATTTTATTAAATCAACATAAAAAACACAAGATACACTTACAATTAGTGCACCAACCCAAAAAACCTCCCTCCCCCCATTTATTTCTGTTATCAATATTCTGGTTCCTACATTATATATCAATATATATCAATACAGTCTGCAAGGGATACAGTCCGTAAGCACACATGATTGTGCGTGCTGCTGCTCCACTAATAGTACTAACCTTTAACAGTTAATTTTACTCATTTTCATTAATTACTAGTTTCTATGTAACTGTTTTTATATTGTTTTACTTGCTTTTTTATTCAAGAAAATGTTTTTAATTTAGTTATCTTATTTTATTTTATTTTTTTTTAAGTACCTTATCTTCACCATACATGGTTGTCCAAATTAGGCATAATAATGTGTTAATTCCACGACTGCATATATCGGTTGATATCGGTATCGGTAATTAAAGAGTTGGACAATATCGGAATATCGACAAAAAGCCATTATCGGACATCCCTAATAAATAATACTAATTTCTGTTTCTAAAAAAAAAAAAAAAAAAAAAAAAAAAAAAAAGGCTCAATTTCCCCTCAGGGATTAAATAAAGTACTTCTGACGGCGACTCATTTCTGTTTCAATGGCACAAAATGCTCCATGTTTTTGTGACTTTTCACAAAGTGAGTTAATTTAAAGTAGAGGACAGAGCTGACGAACCGATTGATGATGTTTTAACAACTCATGATTATGGTTTAGATTTTTTTCAAAACATGCATACAGTTACAATATGGTATATTTCCATATTTTTTCTTTTTATCAGGAAGAAGCAGAGCTTATTCAAGCACTTCCTGTACTGAATTTGTACACAAACAAACTAAATACATAGATAAATAGTCAATAAAGTTTGCATGAATAATAGTTGAGTAACCTGTGATTAACATAATGAAATAAATAAACATGTTCAACTTTATTAAAAATGATTAACAGGATTCTTCTTCTTCCTGATGGATGGCACTTAATGTTGAAAATGACAATAAAGGGATTCTATTCTATTCTATGTCCAGCAAAACCTTACTTGTCAGGTTCAACCACCGATGACATCTATTAAACAAGACAAGAGGCAAAGAATTCAACAGAGACAGAATTCAATTTGGACTCAATTGAGGAGACCCTTGTACAGTATCTCAGCACGCTCTGCCAAAAGATTGCACGCCTCCTCCTTTTATTTTGGACCCTCCCCGACCACGTGGCCGCCGCTGTTTCCAAAGGACAAAGGTCGCAAAAAGTTCACAGAAAAGGACGGAAACAATTCACAGAAAAGGTCAGTTCAAAAAGAGTTCGTAAAATAGTTCCAAAAGAGGTCCATAAAATAGTTCAAAAAGACGTTCGTAAACCAGTTCAAAAAGGAGGTTCAAAAAGAGGTCGTCTGGAAATTGGGCAGATCCTGTCTTCTCTCCACTTTGAAGTCCTTGGGTTAGAACTAGGGATGTCCGATAATGGCTTTTTGCCGATATCCGATATTCCGATATTGTCCAACTCTTTAATTACGATATCAACCGATATATACAGTCGTGGAATTAACACATTATTATGTCTAATTTGGACAACCAGGTATGGTGAAGATAAGGTACTTTTAAAAAAAAATTATAAAATAAAATAAGATAAATAAATTAAAAACATTTTCTTGAATAAAAAAGAAAGTAAAACAATATAAAAACAGTTACATAGAAACTAGTAATTAATGAAAATGAGTAAAATTAACTGTTAAAGGTTAGTACTATTAGTGGAGCAGCAGCACGCACAATCATGTGTGCTTACGGACTGTATCCCTTGCAGACTGTATTGATATATATTGATATATAATGTAGGAACCAGAATATTAATAACAGAAAGAAACAACCCTTTTGTGTGAATGAGGAGGGAGGTTTTTTGGGTTGGTGCATTAATTGTAAGTGTATCTTGTGTTTTTTACGTTGATTTAATTAAAAAAAAAAACAAAAAAAAACGATACCGATAATTTCCGATGTTACATTTTAACGCATTTATCGGCCAATAATATCGGCAGGCCGATATTATCGGACATCCCTAGTTAGAACAATATCTTTCTGTCGATTACCATACATGAAAAAACACAGGAACACCTTCATCTTGCTTTCCCCCCCCTACACAGTGGAGTTTTACCAGCCTTACTCTTGGTAGGTTTCAAATACATTTTTTGTCATCTCACCAGACCCTCAATGTAACACAAAGTTTTTGTGATAATTTTAGAAACCATTATTCTAACACTACTAGCTGGTCATATAAACCCCAAAAGCAGTGAAGTTGTCACGTTGTGTAAATGGTAAATAAAAACAGAATACAATGATTTGCTAATCCTTTTCAACTTATATTCTATTGAATAGACTGCAAAGACAAGATATTTAATGTTCAGACTGAGAAACTTCTTTTTTTTGCAAATAATCATTAACTTAGAATGTAATGGCAGCAACACATTGCAAAAAAGTTGTCACAGGGGCGTTTTTACCACTGTGTTACATGGCCTTTCCTTTTAACAACACTCAGTAAACGTTTGGGAACTGAGGAGACACATTTTTGAAGTGGAATTCTTTCCCATTCTTGCTTGATGTACAGCTTAAGTTGTTCAACAGTCCGGGGGTCTCCCTTGTGCTATTTTAGGCTTCATAATGCACCACACATTTTCAATGGGAGACAGGTCTGGACTACAGGCAGGCCAGTCTAGTACCCGCACTCTTTAACTACGAAGCCATGCTGTTGTAACACGTGGCTTGGCATTGTCTTGCTGAAATAAGCAGGGGCGTCCATGATAACGTTGCTTGGATGGCAACATATGTTGCTCCAAAACCTGTATGTACCTTTCAACATTAATGGTGCCTTCGCAGATGTGTAAGTTACCCATGTCTTGGGCACTAATACACCCCCATACCATCACACATGCCGGCTTTTCAACTTTGCGCCTAGAACAATCCGGATGGTTCTTTTCTTCTTTGGTCCGGAGAACACGACATCCACAGTTTCCAAAAACAATTTGAAATGTGGACTCGTCAGACCACAGAACACTTTTCCACTTTGCATCAGTCCATCTTAGATGAGCTCGGGCCCAGCGAAGCCGGCGGCATTTCTGGGTGTTGTTGATAAATGACTCTGGCTTTGCAAGTGCATTAACTTGCACTTGCAGATGTAGCGACGAACTGTAGTTACTGGCAGTGGTTTTCTAAAGTGTTCCTGAGCCCATGTGGTGATATCCTTTACACACTGACATTCAATGTGGGTTTTCAGCCTTGCTGCTTACGTGCAGTGATTTCTCCAGATTCTCTGAACCTTTTGATGATATTACGGACCGCAGATGGTGAAATCCCTAAATTCCTTGCAATAGCTGGTTGAGAAATGTTGTCCCTAAACAATTTGCTCAGGCATTTGTTGACAAAGTGGTGACCCTCGCCCCGTCCTTGTTTGTGAATGACTGAGCATTTCATGGAAGCTGCTTTTATACCCAATCATGGCACCCACCTGTTCCCAATTTGCCTGTTCACCTGTATTCCTCAACTTTCTCAGTCTTTTTTGCCACTAGTGCCAGCTTTTTTGAAACATGTTGCAGGCATCAAATTCCAAATGAGCTAATATTTGCACAAAAAATAAAGTTTTCCAATTGGAACGTTAAATATCTTGTCTTTGCAGTCTATTCAATTGAATATAAGTTGAAAAGGATTTGCAAATCATTGTATTCTGTTTTTATTTACCATTTACACGACGTGACAACTTCACTGCTTTTGGGTTTTGTATAATAGATAATAAAACATTTGCCTCCCTTCTCTTGGTAAATATGTACAAATATAACAACATTGTGTGTGCTGTGTATAATACGCTGCATTATTCCCACAGCAATACAACATAAGGTTGTAGGTTTTTTGTCTCCAACAGGGGCAGACTGCACCCGAGGGCCCTTTCTCCTTACGTGTTCACTTAGAAAAGCAGTGGTTGGATTGGTTGGCCCCTCACACACACATGCAGAGCACATTTACATATCATTCTGATAGCACCAACTGATCCCAGAGGGACTTGCTATAGTTACTATGTGAGGAAGGAGGAGGGCTGTGTGTGTGTGCGGAACTAAATCAAATTGCTGTGCTTTTTCATTTCATTCATTCATTAATATTTACAGTTACAAAACCATGCTTCATGACAGCCAAGTGTTCTAGTCTCTGCTTTTTGTGTGGAAATGTGAGTCACCATAAGAGCGGTGTAGATGCCAACAGAAGCAGCATTGATGCTGCCTCCATGTTGGTCATAATAGAGACATGCTGCAAGGTGTTGTCACATTGCAGGATGTGTGGCTCCCCAATTTAAAAAAAGTATTACTGTATATCCCGGGTTATGGAGCGCACTTGTATTTTTGCCGTACACACATCATTGTGGAAGAGAAAAATATTTTCATATATTAGCCGCACCGGTGTCAAATACTTTGTAAATGTTTATTAATTGTTTCCAAACGGCACCTGTGACAAGGCAGTAAAACGGCCGATCAAACAAAACAGAAAAGTCATCGTCATGGACCCACTGGCTGCAGAGGCTAGCTCTCCAGTCGGACTCAATAACTCTGTGGTAATGTCTTGGTGAGTTTACCAAACTGAAACAATACAAAAAAAATTTATATTGTACATATTACATATTGTTATGAAGGTGTCTGTTACTACATTATATATATACTTGCAGTGTGTATATTGTACATAATACATATTGTTATGACGGTGTCTGTTACAACATTATATATACTTGCAGTGTGTATATTGTACATAATACATATTGTTATGAAGGTGTCTGTTACTACATTATATACTGTATATACTTTCAGAGTGTATATTGTACATATTACATATCGTTATGAAGGTGTCTGTTACTACATTATATATATACTTGCAGTGTGTATATTGTACATATTACATATTGTTATGAAGGTGTCTGTTACTACATTGTATATATAATTGCAGTGTGTATATTGTACATATTACATATTGTTATGAAGGTGTCTGTGACTACATTATATATATACTTGCAGTGTGTATATTGTATATAGTACATATTGTTATGAAAGTGTGTCTTACTACAATTTATATATAATTGCAGTGTGTATATTTTACATATTACATATTGTTATGAAAGTGTATCTTACTACAATTTATATATAATTGCAGTGTGTATATTTTACATATTACATATTGTTATGAAAGTGTCTGTTACTACATTATATATATACTTGCAGTATGTATATTGTACATAATACATATTGTTATGAAGGTGTCTGTTACTACATTATATATATACTTGCAGTGTGTATATTGACATATTACATATTGTTATGAAGGTGTCTGTTACAACATTATATATACTTGCAGTGTGTATATTGTACATAATACATATTGTTATGAAGGTGTCTGTTACTACATTATATATATACTTGCAGTGTGTATATTGTACATATTACATATTGTTATGAAGGTGTCTGTTACAACATTATATATATACTTGCAGTATGTATATTGTACATAATACATATTGTTATGAAGGTGTCTGTTACTACATTATATATATACTTGCAGTGTGTATATTGTACATATTACATATTATTATGAAGGTGTCTGTTACTACATTATATATATACTTGCAGTGTGTATATTGTACATATTACATATCGTTATGAAGGTGTCTGTTACTACATTATATATATATATATATATATATATATATATATATATATATATACTTGCAGTGTGTATATTTTACATATTACATATTGTTATGAAGGTGTCTGTTACTTCATTGTAGATATACTTGCAGTGTGTATATTGTACATATTACATGTTGTTATGAAGGTGGCTGTTACTACATTATATATATACTTGCAGTGTGTATATTGTACATATTACATATTGTTATGAAGGTGTCTGTTACTACATCATATATATATACTGGCAGTGTGTATATTTTACATATTACATATTGTTATGAAGGTGTCTGTTACTACATTATATATATACTTGCAGTGTGCATATTGTACATATTACATATTGTTATGAAGGTGTCTGTTACTACATTATATATATACTTGCAGTTTGTAAATTGTACATATTACATATCGTTATGAAGGTGTCTGTTACTACATTATATATATACTTGCAGTGTGTATATTGTACATATTACATATTGTTATGAAGGTGTCTGTTACAACATTATATATATACTTGCAGTATGTATATTGTACATAATACATATTGTTATGAAGGTGTCTGTTACTACATTATATATATACTTGCAGTGTGTATATTGTACATATTACATATTATTATGAAGGTGTCTGTTACTACATTATATATATACTTGCAGTGTGTATATTGTACATATTACATATCGTTATGAAGGTGTCTGTTACTACATTATATATATATATATATATATATATATATATATATATATATATATATATACTTGCAGTGTGTATATTTTACATATTACATATTGTTATGAAGGTGTCTGTTACTTCATTGTAGATATACTTGCAGTGTGTATATTGTACATATTACATGTTGTTATGAAGGTGGCTGTTACTACATTATATATATACTTGCAGTGTGTATATTGTACATATTACATATTGTTATGAAGGTGTCTGTTACTACATCATATATATATACTGGCAGTGTGTATATTTTACATATTACATATTGTTATGAAGGTGTCTGTTACTACATTATATATATACTTGCAGTGTGCATATTGTACATATTACATATTGTTATGAAGGTGTCTGTTACTACATTATATATATACTTGCAGTTTGTAAATTGTACATATTACATATCGTTATGAAGGTGTCTGTTACTACATTATATATATACTTGCAGTGTGTATATTGTACATATTACATATTGTTATGAAGGTGTCTGTTACTACATTATATATATACTTGCAGTGTGTATATTGTACATATTACATATTGTTATAAAGGTGTCTGTTACTACATTATATATATATACTTGCAGTGTGTTTATTGTACATATTACATATTGTTATGAAGGTGTCTGTTACTACATTATATATATATATACTTGCAGTGTGTATATTGTACATATTACATATTGTTATGAAGGTGTCTGTTACTACATTATATATACACTTGCAGTGTGTATATTGTACATATTACATATTGTTATGAAGGTGTCTGTTACTACATTATATATATACTTGCAGTGTGTATATTGTACATATTACATATTGTTATGAAGGTGTCTGTTACTACATTATATATACTTGCAGTGTGTATATTGTACATATTACATATTGTTATGAAGGTGTCTGTTACTACATTATATATATACTTGCAGTGTGTATATTGTACATATTACATATTGTTATGAAGGTGTCTGTTACTACATTATATATATACTTGCAGTGTGTATATTGTACATATTACATATTGTTATAAAGGTGTCTGTTACTACATTATATATATATACTTGCAGTGTGTTTATTGTACATATTACATATTGTTATGAAGGTGTCTGTTACTACATTATATATATATACTTGCAGTGTGTATATTGTACATATTACATATTGTTATGAAGGTGTCTGTTACTACATTATATATACACTTGCAGTGTGTATATTGTACATATTACATATTGTTATGAAGGTGTCTGTTACTACATTATATATATACTTGCAGTGTGTATATTGTACATATTACATATCGTTATGAAGGTGTCTGTTACTACATTATATATATACTTGCAGTATGTATATTGTACATAATACATATTGTTATGAAGGTGTCTGTTACTACATTATATATATACTTGCAGTGTGTATATTGACATATTACATATTGTTATGAAGGTGTCTGTTACAACATTATATATACTTGCAGTGTGTATATTGTACATAATACATATTGTTATGAAGGTGTCTGTTACTACATTATATATATACTTGCAGTGTGTATATTGTACATATTACATATTGTTATGAAGGTGTCTTGTTACTACATTATATATATACTTGCAGTGTGTATATTGTACATATTACATATTGTTATGAAGGTGTCTGTTACTACATTATATATATACTTGCAGTGTGTATATTGTACATATTACATATTGTTATGAAGGTGTCTGTTACTACATTATATATATACTTGCAGTGTGTATATTGTACATATTACATATTGTTATGAAGGTGTCTGTTACTACACTGTATATATACTTGCAGTGTGTATACAAAACAGAGGGTTTTGAAGTTGTTTCAGAGGACTTTGCATGCTACAACGGTGACTCCCATTAGCCGCATTTTCTAAGCGTTTTTAATCCTCTTTAAAATCCTTAAAAACGTTCTTGTCTCTCATAATAATAAAAAAGGGGAAATTCCGAATAAAGTGCAGTTCCCTTTCGCATCACAGTTGACTGCCATGATAATCAAGGTCCACTTTGCAAATTGACAAAGTTATTCACGTGTTTTGTTTACTCGAGATGTTTTTCTCATCCTTTCACTGGTCGCTCAGACACGGGCATGTTCGCTTTTGTCTGTCATCGGCGCCCGATTTCGTCAATTATTTTTGCCTCAGAACCAGCATCCACTGCAGTGGACATTTGTGTTTTGCGCAAAAGGGATCTTTTTTGTCATAAAATGTGCAACTCTGACAAAAGGATGCAAGTTCTCAGTCATTTATATGACGTTTTCTCGCCACAATGGCTGAATTGCATACTGTATGAAATGGGACTGAGATATTCGCAAGGCTAATGCAGAGCGAGGTTTTGAATAGAATATTGGCATTGATGATTTATCATGCGCCGTGGGGTATTCTTTCATAATTCATTTACGGTGCTGTGATGCATGAAGAGCCACGAGAAGACTAAACATACATTAGGCAATAATTTATTCCCACCGACCACGTCAGTAAATTATCCTACTTGAAGTTAAAGTTAAGACGGAAGACATTATTGTTCAGACAGGCTGAAATGTTACATAGATATGTATTATGTATAAAAAAAAACTGTTGGAACGTTGGCATGGTAACAAGCTCCATATTATTGTTTTACATTTGTTTTATCTTCTTGTAATACCAAATTCTGTTTCCCATGTATTCATTTACTTGTGGCAAGTCAATTAAGTGACAAAGTGAAAAAAAGTGAATTTTTTTTGGAATATTTTTTGATAGTTTTAGTTAAATGTGAATCATGTTCCACAAAACACTGGCGACATTATGCATTTTAAAATGAGAGTTTTTTAGAGATTTGAGCAAAAGGCTTTCAGCAGTGCACTCACTGAGTGCGGAGAGCAGCATACTGTGGCAGTGAAACGTTAGCGGTCAATGTTCGTCTAGACAAGAGTTTGGTGACTATAAGACTCAAAGTCGAAATGTATTTGCCGTTTTATGTTAAATTTGTTCCATTAAAATCCAATTTTTCAACGTTTTTACAAGTTTGAAACGACCACGGTGCTAATTTCTGTTAGCCTGTCAATGGGGTCGTCCATTGTATGTTAGCATTAAGCTATCGGAAAAAGAGCCAACCTATACCCTGTATGGTTCCACTGCTTTCTTCCGGTTTATACCAAACGGTAGTGTTGCAATAACATGATTTCTATTTAATTCTAATTTAATGGATTTTCCTTTGTGCGCTGAGTTTTTACAGTAAATTCAACGTGGAGACTATCAATAAATGTTTTCATTTCAAACAGCTTAATTTTTGATTCATCTGACATCACATGGACAAAGATAAGACCTTCTGGAGGAAAGTTCTGTGGTCAGATGAAACAAAAATGGAGCTGTTTGGCCACAATACCCAGCAATATGTTTGGAGGAGAAAAGGTGAGGCCTTTAATCCCAGGAACACCAGGCCTACCGCCAAGCATGGTGGTGGTAGTATTATGCTCTGGGCCTGTTTTGCTGCCAATGGAACTGCTGCTTTACAGAGAGTAAATGGGACAATGAAAAAGGAGGACTACCTCCAAATTCTTCAAGACAACTTAAAAGAAAAATTCCTAGTTTGTGAACCTGTTCTCAAACAATGGCAATAAAACTATTCTGATTCTAAAATCCTCAGCCCGGAGGTTGGGTCTTCGGCGCAGTTGGGTGTTCCAACAGGACAATGACCCCAAACTAGGGGTGTAACGGTACGTGTATTTGTATTGAACCGTTTCGGTACGGGGGTTCCGGTTCAGAGATGTACCGAACGAGTTTCCACACGGACATATTAAGTAGCGTAACGCACGTTGTGTAAACAATGCACACCGAGGCACAACACACGGCATGCTAGCAGCTAACGGGCTAGGATAGACTGACCATACGTCCTCTTTTCACCGGACATGTCCTCTTTTGCGGCGGAGTTTCTTAAATGCCTCAAATGTCCGGCATTTTGAGTTAGGGTTGCGTGTATTTTCAATGTACGTTCAGGGTTAAGAAGGGGTTAAAAACAAAACAAATTGTGCGCGCAGCAGCATTGGTGAGAGAGGGGCAGAGACAGAGAGAGAGAGAGAGTTATGATAAACGCGCATGCGTCACCAGGCTCTGCTTTTTATCCATAGATTTATCACATTTAATTGTTTATTATCTATAGCAGGGGTGTCAAAAGTGTGCCCCGGAGGCCATTTGAGGCCCACAGCTAATGTTTTAAAGGCCCACGGCACATTCTAAAAATACTATTAAAATAAACAAAAACATAACAAAAGTGAAATAAAAAAGCTTAAAGGTTAAATGTAATTTAGAAAAAGTTGCAATGTTGACTAATAAAACAAAGCTGTTTTTTTTCTTTCAAACTGTCATTGCTCAAAACATAATATTGAATCAAAATCAATGTTATTATGAATTATTGACCTATCCAAGGTTCCCATTACTTCACATCAAATATTCCACTAAGAAAAATATTTTTGGTGGAAGATTTTGCAAATTTGGTAAATAAATAACCCAAAAATGTATATTTTGTTGTTTTCTTACTGTACCGAAAATTAACCGAACCGTGACCTCTAAACCGAGGTACGTACCGAACGGAAATTTTTGTGTACCGTTACACCCCTACCCCAAACACATGTCAAAAGTGGTAAAGGAATGGCTAAATCAGGCTACAATTAAGGTTTTAAATGTCTTTCCCAAAGTCCTGACTTAAACATGTGGACAATGCTGAAGAAACAAGTCAGAAAACCAACAAATTTAGCTGAACTGCACCAATTTTGTCAAGAGGAGTGGTCTAAAATTCAAGCAGAAGCTTGTGGATGGCTACCAAAAGCGCCTTATTGCAGTGAAACTTGCCAAGGGACATGTAAGCAAATACTAACATTGCTGTATGTATACTTTTGGCCCTCACATTTTCAGTAGACCCATAATAAATTCATAAAAGAAGCAAACTTCATGAATGTTTTTTTTGTGACCAACAAGTATGTGCTCCAATCACTACATCACAAAAAAATAAGAGTTGTAGAAATGATTGGAAACTCAAGACAGCCGTGACATGATGTTCTTTACAAGTGTATGTACACTTTTGACCACGACTGTACATATATCAATCCTGTTAATGTACAGATGTCCTCTTTAACACGGAGACAGGCGGAGGACAAGACCGGCGAGGGAGCGTGCGAGGTGAAGAGACAGCAGGTGCCAGCGGAGCCACAATGCAGCAATCAAAAAGAGAAAACAGCGGCCCGGTGAAAGCGCCAGACGGAGTGAGAATGTTGAATACGTAATCTCTTCTGTGCGGAGGACATCAATTGCTTGGGCCAGCAGTCAGGATGAAAAGGAAGACATCAGATACGGTAAATGCATTTTATAGGACACTCCCAGGCCGAGACCGAACTAAATCAAAACTAAAAAAAGGAATCTTTTCCATAACAATGAGGAACGATGCAATTGTATAATTTGCATAATTGGTCACGATGCATTTGCATGTCATTTTTAAGGACGCTGTGGGAGGAAAGAAGCGATGAGCAGTAGGGATGTCCGATAATGGCTTTTTGCCGATATCCGATATTGTCCAACTCTTTAATTACCGATACCGATATCAACCGATACCGATATCAACCGATATATGCAGTCGTGGAATTAACACATTATTATGCCTAATTTGGGCAACCAGGTATGGTGAAGATAAGGTACTTTTTTAAAAAATTGGTAAAATAAGATAAATAAATTAAAAACATTTTCTTGAATAAAAAAGAAAGTACAACAATATAAAAACAGTTACATAGAAACTAGTAATGAATGAAAATGAGTAAAATTAACTGTTAAAGGTTAGTACTATTAGTGGAGCAGCAGCACGCACAATCATGTGTGCTTACGGACTGTATCCCTTGCAGACTGTATTGATATATATTGATATATAATGTAGGAACCAGAATATTAATAACAGAAAGAAACAACCCTTTTGTGTGAATGAGTGTAAATGGGGGAGGGAGGTTTTTTGGGTTGGTGCACTAATTGTAAGTGTATCTTGTGTTTTTTATGTTGATTTAAAAAACAAAAAACGATACCGATAATAAAAAAAAACGATACCGATAATTTCCGATATTACATTTTAACGCATATATCGGCCGATATTATCGGACATCTCTAATGAGCAGCTATACAAACATGTGTAGAACTGCTAAGGAAATCATGTGAGTTTACAAAAGTGTCCAAGAACACCAGAAAAGTCACCAGATTTGAGGATAATCTTTAACTGAACAGTCACAAAAAACACATTCTCTGCTGCGTAGGAGATGTGTTTAAGCTACATTCACAAAAAGTCCCATTATAATGTGCTTATGAACAGGTAGCGTATTCTCTGGACCATAGGGCGCACCGGATTACAAGGCGCACTGCCGATGAGCGGGTCTAGTTAGGTCTATTTTCATACAAAAGGCGCACCGGATTACAAGGCGCATTAAAGGGGTCATATTATTTTTTCTACATTTAAAAGACTTCCTTGTGGTCTACATAACGTAATGTAATGGTGGTTCTTTGGTCAAAATGTTGCATAAATTATGTTTTACACATCATCTTCAAGTCGCTTTCTGACGGTGTGAATTACGGATGTGCCGTTTTGTAGGCGGTCTTATTTACGTGGCTCACCTTCGACAGCGTCTTCTCCCCGTCATCTTTGTTGTAGCGGTGTAGCGTGCAAGGACGGGGGTGGAAAAAGTGTCAAAAGATGGAGCTAACTGTTTTAATGACATTCACACTTTACTTCAATCAATAACGGAGCAGCATCTCCTCATCCGTTGCTCACTAGTGCAACAACAACGCCGGAAATGTGTCCCGTGAAAAACCGTCCCACCGGAACTCTCAAACTAAAGTTCCTTGGGTGAATAATGTAATCTCACTACACCGGTATGTTTTAGCGCTTTCATGGCGAGTTTACTGACAGATATAAGTAAGAACTTTACACTACTTTATATTAGAAATGGCAACAGCGGAGGGTAAATGTCACATAACAAGAAGGTAGAGAAAAAGAAGATGCTTATCGACTACGGAATCGGCACGGACTACAGTGGCGGACGTGCGCAAATTTTCAGCACTTATGCAGATCTCAAATTCACATCAGCAGGTACCAGAAGGTAAGAAAAGTTGCTTTTGCATAATATTGTGAAACAAAACGCCAGATAATAGGTCTGCCAATGGGTGCCATTTTGCGGTCCTTGTACACACACCATGTCACGACGTGGGGGTTTTCGCGGCTTACTGCGAGGATTGTTCTCCCAGGACGCAAACTGACTTTTCCGGACGACGGTAGCAGGTAGGAACATATTTAAGACTGGAGCCTGCAATGCCTCAGACTGGAAGTCTCTCCAGAGAGTGGTGAGGACGGTGGAAAAGACCATCAGGACTCCTCTTCCTCCTATCTAGGAGATCGCAAAAAGCCGCTGCCTGACCAGGGCTCAGAAAATCTGCAAAGACTCCTCCCACCCCCACCAAGGACTGTTTTCACTGCTGGACTCTAGGAAGAGGTTCCGCAGCCTCCGAAGCAGAACCTCCAGGTTCTGTAATAGCTTCTTCCCTCAGGCCGTAAGACTCTTAAACGCATCATAATTAAATTATCCTCTCAACTCCCCCCAAAATGGATTAACTCGCTGGAATAAAAAAGACAATATAACATGCATCCATAAACGTGGACGCATGTGAAAAAGTGCAATATATTTATCTGTACAGTAATCTATTTATTTATTTATATATATTTATTTATTTTATATATAGATTATATATATATTATTTATATATATTTATTTATTTATATATGCACCTTATAGCTTTTTTTCCCCTGCATTACCATGAGCTTATGTAACGAAATTTTGTTCTTATCTGTGCTGTAAAGTTCAAATTTGAATGACAATAAAAAGGAAGTCTAAGTCTAAGTCTAATTTAATAATCACTCTCAAACAGGTACCAACAAAAAAGGCGCACAAGGCGAAGGCACAACTTGGCGAAGGCACAACTTAGCGCAGGAAAAAACTAACACTTAGCGTAAACTATGGACAGGGCAAAACAAAAACTCGCTAGCTGTGGTATGAATAAACAAAAATTACTTGGCATGGCATGAAGCAAGAAAAGAGCATGAAACAATCGCATGAATAGCATGAACTATGGCATGAAAAGAACATGAGAAGAGCAATGTCGCCAGACCGACTAACTGCAGTGTTTCCCACACATTCATTTATTTGTGGCGGCCCGCCACGAAAGAATTACGTCCGCCACAAATTTAAAAAAAAAAAAAAAAAAAAAATGTTTTTTTTTTTTTTTGTCCTGTCCAGCTTCACAGGCAAATCATATAGTTGATGTAGATGCCCATATCGGCTGTTCAGATTTACTTTACAAAAGAGAAGTGTAGGATACTTCTCTTGTTGCCTTATTTATATTTGACTTTATTAAATGTATTTATATTAGAAACACAACATGTGTATATAACAAAGGGTGCAAAGTCTGCAGGCAGTAGGAAACACATGGTTAAGTGTAGGGAGTAAAACTGATGGCAGTCTAAAGTTCAAGATTTTTGGAGCTCTTTGTTCAGTGGATCAGATGTTTGATGAAGCTCTGTGTCTATCTACCACCACTACTGTTTTCTGTTTATTTGTTACTGACTGTGGCAGGACACCTCTGCCTCTGTTTCACTTTATGTTGCTGGTAAATAATATGGTTGTAGTAGTAGGCTAAAGTTAAATTATTTAGTATGCACTAATTAAAGGGGCAGAGCTTTATGAGACATTTTAGCTTTTATATTTTATAAGATATATTTTTTGTAAGAACCACAATTAATAAATATATTTCAGTGAATAACTTATTGTTCAAATCTGTACATTAATATGTACATCAAGTGTTGTAATTATATTGTAAAATGGATGGATGGACGTTTAAAACAAAACTGTTATTATTAATTAGTAAGTATACATTTTTTGAGCCTTTTTAGAGAAAATTTAATTATGCAAATTACTCGATGATGTCATGGTGACCACGCCCATAGCCACGCCCCCACCGCCACAGGTATCTTGGCAGTTTATGGGAAACACTGAACTGGCAAAAACAGGCTCTCTTGATTAGAGACAGGTGTGACCCGAACGCAAGAGACTGGTGAAAATCATAAGTCGTCATGGAAACTAAAACAAACAAGGGAGCGCAAACAGGAACTAAAATAGACCAAAAAATAACAAAAACATAATCCAGACCGCAGATCATGACACACCATAATAATACTTGTATCTCTGACTACGGTAGCCGTAATGGGCCGACAATCCATCAAGTGGTGCGGCTTCAGTGTCGTACTAAAACATTTTGACAGATTATTGAGTGCCGTTTGTAATGTTCTTTATTTTCAATGGAACATTTAAAGTTTTGGTGTTGTTTACTGGCGTCATAGTGCAGTCTACACGTATCTCTTATGTGTGACTGCCATCTACTGGTCACACGCATCATTACACCATGTACCAAATAAAATTGCTTTGAGGTCGGTAAGCACAACCAGAATTATTCCGTACATTAGGCGCACCGGGTTATAAGGCGCACTGTCGATTTTTGAGAAAAATGAAAGGATTTTAAGTGTGCCTTATAGTCCAAAAAATAAGGTACGTGGGTGTGTGTGTGTGGGGAGTCTGCGGGGTGTGTAAGGACCGGCCTCGAGGCCAGCGGCAGTTGAGTGGATTGCCCAGCTGGGGCAGGTTATCTAATCACCTGTTGCCCTTATTAGCAGCAGCCGGACCGAGACAAGTTGTTGTAGTTGGAGTTGCTGTTGAGCAGACGCACGGACACGCACAGAGTGAGACACGCCCGACTGGAAAGTCAAACATATATTGCTGGAAAGCAAGCCACCCCCAGGGGTTTATGTCAATAAAAGACTTCATTCAAACTGTAGAGGGAAAACCTCTACAGTGGGATACTACTAAACTAAGAAAGATGATTTGCACCAACCGAAGGCTCGTTACTGCTGCCTTAGCACGCAAGAGACCAGTTCATGAAACCATTCAACACATCTGACAGTGGCCCTGCAAAAAAAAAAAATGGTGCACTTTGCAAAATGTAGCCATACTTGTTGGTTACACCTGAAGTCTTGACAGTATTAAATGAACAGAGACATTCAGCGCCCTTGCCTTTAAGCACTCAGGATGTCTGGACACCTTTTTAGGCTCAATGAAAAAGCTGATGTCTGATGGGGTTTTTTTTTTGTTTAAACGTCACATGCACTACTTTTGTTCATTTATTTGAGTGACAGATTGAGTTCAGTGGCAGCCTCAGCAGGGATCCCACACGCGGTAAAGGAGACGCAGGGAACTTTAGCTGACATCCTCTGCGTGTGTGTGTGTGTGTGTGTGTGTGTGTGTGTGTGTGTGTGTGTGTGTGTGTGTGTGTGTGTGTGTGTGTGTGTGTGTGTGTGTGTGTGTGTGTGTGTGTGTGTGTGTGTGTGTGTGTGTGCGTGTGTGTGTGTCACATAAGCACACCGAGGATTTAGAACTCTAAAAAGGGATTTGGATTCTCGCTGGGATTTGAGGAAGATATCGGGGAACGTGGGAGGGAATATATCAGAGAACTTCCTCGGGTGCACGGCGCCGCTACAAACTCCAGCATGGATGCTTAGCTTTTTCACAGACATGCAACATTGAGAAAAAAAAAAAAAAAGCAAAAGCCCCAAATCAGAGTACAACTTCCCAGGTGAGCCTTTAAGCAACTTTTTTTCACGTCATCCAATCCACTCTCCTTCATATACATCAATAAAGAGGGATGGGTACCAAATTCGGTACTTTTATAGGAAGCCGCTGTACTTTGAAGATGGTGCCGAGTGTCCGAATCCGTGAGTTTTAAGTGTAACTGTACAAAATGAGCAACAATGCTAGCCTTCCTTCCGATTGCCATCCAGCCAAAACCAAAAATAGGACGTAAAAATAGGTTAAAGTACACAAGTGTGTGAACAAAACGAGACGTTAAGCACCGAGCTACGTGAAAGTATGGCTGAGCTACAAGAGGAGGTAATCTTGTCTTTTTGGCGTTTGTCTCAAAGCAATCATCTATTAAAAGGTTATGTACCCCTTAAAGGCCTACTGAAATGAT
The DNA here is from genome assembly GCF_033978785.1 of Entelurus aequoreus. Classification (NCBI taxonomy): domain Eukaryota; kingdom Metazoa; phylum Chordata; class Actinopteri; order Syngnathiformes; family Syngnathidae; genus Entelurus; species Entelurus aequoreus. The sequence goes on along the minus strand of NC_084750.1, from coordinate 16,107,683 downwards.
TTTTTTTTATTTAAACGGGGATAGCAGATCCATTCTATGTGTCATACTTGATCATTTCGCGATATTGCCATATTTTTGCTGAAAGGATTTAGTAGAGAAAATCGACGATAAAGTTCGCAACTTTTGCTCGCTGATAAAAAAAAGCCTTGCCTGTACCGGAAGTAGCGTGACGTCACAGGAGCTAGTATTCCTCACAATTCCCCGTTGTTTACAATGGAGCGAGAGAGATTCGGACCGAGAAAGCGACGATTACCCCATTAATTTGAGCGAGGATGAAACATTCGTAGATGAGGAACGTTACAGTGAAGGACTTGAGAGGCAGTGATGGACGTATCTTTTTTCGCTCTGACCGTAACTTAGGTACAAGCTGGCTTATTGGATTCCACACTCTCTCCTTTTTCTATTGTGGATCACGGATTTGTATTTTAAACCACCTCGGATACTATATCCTCTTGAAAATGAGAGTCGGGCACGCGAAATGGACATTTAAAGTGACTTTTATCTCCACGACAATACATCGGTGACACACTTAGCTACTGAGCTAACGTGATAGCATCGTTCTCAAATGAAGATAGAAACAAAATAAATAAACCCCTGACTGGAAGGATAGACAGAAGATCAACAATACTATTAAACCATGGACATGTAACTACACGGTTAAAAATTCTCAGCCTGGTAAGGCTTAACAATGCTGTTGCTAACGACGCTAAGGCTAATTTAGCAATTTAGCAACCGGACCTCACAGAGCTATGATAAAAACATTAGCGCTCCACCTACGCCAGCCAGCCCTCATCTGCCCATCAACACCCGTGCTCACCTGCGTTCCAG
>NC_084750.1:16094740-16097240 GCF_033978785.1 Entelurus aequoreus | reverse complement strand
GCGGAATTAGATTGGCAGGATGACAAATTGACGTGTTGTGTTTATGAAATTGATCTATTTGGTGTCAAAAGAGTGGCTAACCAGTACTGACTCTCCAAAAAAAAACAAAAAAAAAATGTTTTCATCGAATCTCCCGTTGTTTATTGATTACCCAGGGTGGAATCAATACTGTGAGTATTGTCTGGAGTAATATGAAAACAAATGAGACTGTCACCTTCTCAGGGTGCCTCTCGGCTATCATTGTGTGTGTGTGTGTGTGTGTGTGTGTGTGTGTGTGTGTGTGTGTGTGTGTGTGTGTGTGTGTGTGTGTGTGTGTGTGTGTGTGTGTGTGTGTGTGTGTGTGTGCTTGTATTTCTAACCTTCTTGAGTCATCAACAAGGAAAAGTACCTTCTATATGAGGACCGGTGAACAAGTTAGGGCTAGGGCTGCAACTAACGATTAATTTGATAATCGATTAATCTGTCGATTGTTACTTCGATTAATCGATTAATAATCGGATAAAAGAGACCAACTACATTTCTATCCTTTCCAGTATTTTATTGAAAAAAAACAGCATACTGGCACCATACTTATTTTGGTTATTGTTTCTCAGCTGTTTGTACATGTTGCAGTTTATAAATAAAGGTTTATTTAAAAAAAAAAAAAAAAAAAAACTTTAAACAAAAAAAAAAAAAAAAAAAAAGCCTCTGCTTATGCGCATAGCATATATCCAACGAATCGATGACTAAATTAATCGGCAACTATTTTTATAATCGATTTTAATCGATTAGTTGTTGCAGCCATAGTTAGGACCAAAATCAGGGTCCCAATACGAATGTCTCAATTGCACCCCTGGTGGTGAAATCTATCGAAATGAGGGTGGTCCCAAAAAGGGGGGGGGGGGTTTTCAAATTGACTGTGTCAGTTTTAAAAGTGCTCCCCCTCTGGTCAACATATGAAATAACAAGTGTGTGTAAACATTTGCAGTGCTCCCCCTCTGGCCAACATATGTAATAACAAGTGTGTGTAAGAAATTGAAATGCGCCCCTTTGGCGAAATTAATAAAAACATTTAAAAATATGTATATGTATATGTATATGTATATGTTATGTACTCAGCAAAAAAAGGTGAAATAACTGAAAACCTGTTTTATATTCTAGACATACTGTAATAACGAAGTAAATAATGAAGATTAAAAACAATAAAAATGTTTTACTAAAAGCTTACCTTTTTTATATGTATATATTATGAATGTTGTAATTACACATGTTTATATATCTAGAAAGTGTGGTCCTAAATAGGTAGGCATTTTTCGGCTGATTCAATAAGGTAACAAATACAAGAACGTGTGTGTGTGTGTGTGTGTGTGTGTGTGTGTGTGTGTGTGTGTGTGTGTGTGTGTGTGTGTGTGTGTGTGTGTGTGCGCTCTTGAATTTCTACCGTACTTGAGACATGAAGAAGGAAAAGTATCTTCCATATGAGGAGGTGTGAACAAGTGATGACATAAATCATGGTCCCAATAACATTGCATCTAATAGAGAATGTCTCATTTGCACCCCCTGCTGGTGACATCTATCAAAATGAAGGTGGTCCCAAAAAGGAGGGATTTTTCTAATTGACTGTGTCTCGGTTTTAAAATTGCTCCCCCTCTGGCCAACATATGTAATAACAAGTGTGTGTAAGAAATTGAAATGCGCCCCCTTTGGCCAAAATTAGTTTAAAAAAAAAGATACAATATGTATATAGAGACATACTGTAATAACGAAGTAAAAACCAATTACAAACAAAAAATTAAAAAAAAATAAAATTAACTAAAAGTTTACCTTTTTTATATTTGCATAGTATGTATATATTATTATTGTTGTAAATACAAATCTTTATACATCTAGAAAGGCTGGTCCTAAAGAGGTAGGCATTTTTCGGAGGTCTCAAGAAGGTAACAAATAGAAGAATGTGTGTGTGTGTTCTTGTATTCCTACTCTTCTTGAGACATGAAGGAAAAGTATCTTCCATATGAGGAGGTGTGAACAAGTGATGACATAAATCATGGTCCCAATAACATTGCATCTAATAGAGAATGTCTCATTTGCACCCCTGCTGGTGACATCTATCAAAATGAGGGTGGTCCCAAAAAGGAGGGATTTTTCAAATTGACTGTGTGTCGCTTTTAAAAGTGCTCCCCCTCTGGCCAACATATGTAATAACAAGTGTGTGTAAGAAATTGAAATGCGCCCCCTTTGGCCAAAATTGGTAAAAAAAAAAAAGATACAATATGTATATAGAGACATACTGTAATAACGAAGTAAAAACCAATTACAAACAAAAAATTAAAAGAAAAAAAATTAACTAAAAGCTTACCTTTTTATATTTGCATAGTATGTATATATTATTGTTGTAAATACAAATCTTTATACATCTAGAAAGGGTGGTCCTAAAGAGGTAGGCATTTTTCGGAGGTCTCAAGAAGGTAACAAATAGAAGAATGTGTGTGTGTGTGTGTGTGTGTGTGTTCTTGTATTC
>NC_084750.1:16057240-16089740 GCF_033978785.1 Entelurus aequoreus | reverse complement strand
TATACATGACACGGATATGAGCGTGACAGATGGAGAGGGAGCGAGATGTGCCGAGCAGGGATCATTCTAATTGCGCTCATGAAAAAGAGAGAACGTGGAGAAAGATGAAGAGAGAAATGCACCGTTGAGGCTGTGAGAGACTGGAAGAGGGGAAAAAAGAAGAGTGATTAAAAAGGATGCGGAGGAGGAGATGCACTTTAACGTAATGACGCTGTTATGCCAAGCATGCTTGTCAACAGCATTACAGTAGCAGCACGCTAGCACAACAATACTGCTTACAGCAGATTGCTTTTCCTATAAAACCCTATAATGGCTTTTTTGTTTCCTAGCCAAAACACAGAGCAGTGCCATGTGAAAATATCTTCTGAAAGACACTCTCCGCATCGGGTTTCTTCATCTGACTTCAAAACCTCCCTCAGTGTACAGATCTTTCACTCTGTTCTAAGAGAGCACAACCTGAAGGTTCGATGTACACACTTGAATATCTCAGCTGCTTGTGTAAGTTTAGACTCTGTATGTCGTTTGCCATGGGGGGAAGACGTTAATGTCTCTTGTTTTCATGTTAGCATTGAAGCCCGCTTGCGTCTCCCAGCAGAGTTAATCCAAGAGTTGTTATCAATCACGGTTTTACGATCATTTTCGTTTAGAAGCGGTAATACCAACTGTAAGGATTTTTATCGCGCTGTACCCGATTATTGTTACGTCCCTAATTGGTAGAGGTGGAAAAAATGCAGTGTTTCCCACACATTCATTTATTTGTGGCAGCCCGCCACGAAAGAATTACGTCCGCCACAAATAAATAAAAAATAAATAACAATTTTTTATTTTTTTTTGTCCTGTCCAGCTTCTCAGGCAAATCATATAGTTGATGTAGATGCCCATATAGGCTGTTCAGATTTACTTTACAAAAGAGAAGTGTAGGATACTTCTCTTGTTGCCTTATTTGTATTTGACCACTACTGTTTTCTGTTTATTTGTTACTGACTGTGGCAGGACACCTCTGCCTCTGTTTCACTTTATGTTGCTGGTAAATAATATGGTTGTAGTAGTAGGCTAAAGTTAATTTATTTAGTATGCACTAATTAAAGGGGCAGCGCTTTAAGAGACATTTTAGCTTTTATATTTTATAAGATATATTTTTTGTAAGAACCACAATTAATAAATATATTTCAGTGAATAACTTATTGTTTAAATCTGTATATAAATATGTACATAAAGTGTTGTAATTATATTGTAAAATGGATGGATGGATGGACGTTTAAAACAAAACTGTTATTATTAATTAGTAAGTATACATTTTTTGAGCCTTTTTCGAGAAAATCATATCATTGTAGTAAATTATGCAAATTACTCGATGATGTCATGGTGACCACGCCCCCACCGCCACAGGTATCTTGGCAGTTTATGGGAAACACTGAAATGTATCGAATTAATTTCAGATGCATCACGATCAGAATGTGGACGATGGACGTCCAAATAGATGATGTGTAATGTTCTATATTCTCATTGAAACATCAAAGTTCCATGGATTAGGTTTTGCTGACCATCTTCAAGCCGCTTTCTGACTGTCGGACTTATTGACGTGCCTCCACTTTGACTGCACCATGTTGTAGTTTTTAGCGCTTCCGTATGGAGTCGACTGACAGATATCATTTGGAACTAGGGATAATGGCTTTTTGCCGATATCCGATATTCCGATATTGTCCAACTCTCTAATTACCGATACCGATATCAACCGATACCGATATCAACCGATATATGCAGTCGTGGAATTAACACATTATTATGCCTAATTTGGACAACCAGGTATGGTGAAGATAAGGTACTTTTTAAAAAAATTAGTAAAATAAGATGAATAAATTAAAAACATTTTCTTGAATAAAAAAGAAAGTACAACAATATAAAAACAGTTACATAGAAACTAGTAATGAATGAAAATTAGTAAAATTAACTGTTAAAGGTTAGTACTATTAGTGGACCAGCAGCACGCACAATCATGTGTGCTTACGGACTGTATCCCTTGCAGACTGTATTGATAAATATTGATATATAATGTAGGAACCAGAATATTAATAACAGAAAGAAACAACCCTTTTGTGTGAATGAGTGTAAATGGGGGAGGGAGTTTTTTTGGGTTGGTGCACTAATTGTAAGTGTATCTTGTGTTTTTTATGTGGATTTAATAAAAAATAAAAAATAAAAACGATACCGATAATAAAAAAAACGATACCGATAATTTCCGATATTACATTTTAACGCATATATCGGCCGATAATATCGGCAGACCGATAATATCGGCAGACCGATATTATCGGACATCTCTATTTGGAACGATACGCTTTTAGTCTCTTTTGCCACTTGTGCCAGCTTTTTTGAAACATGTTGCAGGCATCAAATTCCAAATGAGCTAATATTTGCAAAAAATAACAACGTTTACCAGTTCGAACGTTAAATATCTTGTCTTTGCAGTCTATTCAATTGAATATAAGTCGAAAAGGATTCGCAAATCATTGTATTCTGTTTTTATTTACAATTTACACAACGTGACAATTTCACTGGTTTTTCGGTTTTGTACTTCCTTATTACAGGAGGCTGCAAGATATATTGTATTATATTGTGATTTTTAGGCCATATCCCCATAAAAAAAATCCACATAATTTTTTCCCCTGAGCTATGTCACTCTATGAATGTTCTGAACTCCTGTTTTCAAAAGGTGCATAATTATCCTGTACATCCAGAATAAATCATGGCTGTGAAACATGAGCCTTGGCTCAATAAAGGCTGGGAAACATTGAGCGCCTCTGCTGCTCGCCGCCAAGTCGTGCACGCCGTTTTGCTCGATTCGCTTCCGAAACAGACAACGTAGCAACAAACAAATTGATTTATTTGGTAATGTCCTCCAAAATGTTTAGGTCAGCCTTCAGCCGAGTGTCGTGAAGAGCAGCAAAAAATGTAGCACTTACTTGCTGAGCGTTAACCTGACAACAATCACTACGACGCAACAAAAACAAATTAGCCAAGTGCGTCGATAGCCTTGCTCAGCACTCTGACTGGACTCTTTATTAGCTACACATGTAACAGGGAGGGTTGTGCGATATTGACAAAATAAATGATACACATTCGGCCGACGATAGAGGTTTTAATACTAATATCGGTATATGGTGATAATGCATTTTGATGACACATTCCATCGGTGTCCGCAAACTTGCCATCAACAAGCTAAGGACCACATTTCTTACACGTAGCATTATCACTGGAGGACGAGGACTAGCTAAACAAGCTACACTACAAACCGTGGGTGTCCTACAAACAGGGGTGTCCAAATTGTGGCACCCGGGCCCTTTGCAGCTCGCAGCTACCTTTTTTTTTAACGCATTTTGAAAATAATATTACAAAAAAAAAAACATTAAAAATTGGAATGAAAGAGCAGACAGGCATAATGCAGTGTTTCCCATAAACTGCCAAGATACCTGTGGCGGTGGGGGCGTGACAATGGGCGTGGTCACCATGACATCATCGAGCAATTTGCATAATTTACTACAATGATTTGATTTTCTCTAAAAAGGCTAAAAAAATGTATACTTACTAATTAATAATAACAGTTTTGATTTAAACGTCCATCCATCCATCCATTTTACAAAATAATTACAACACTTTATGTACATATTTATGTACAGATTTGAACAATAAGTTATTCACTGAAATATATTTATTAATTGTGGTTCTTACAAAAAATATATCTTATAAAATATAAAAGCTAAAATGTCTCCAAGCTCTGCCCCTTTAATTAGTGCATACTAAATAATTTAACTTTAGCCTACTACTACAACCATATTATTTACCAGCAACATAAAGTGAAACAGAGGCAGAGATGTCCTGCCACAGTCAGTAACAAATAAACAGAAAACAGTAGTGGTGGTAGATAGACACAGAGCTTCATCAAACATCTGATCCACTGAACAAAGAGCTCCAAAAATCTTGAACTTTAGACTGCCATCAGTTTTATAAAAATAAAATCAAAAGCAATGTTGTTATGCATTATTTACCTATTTAAGGCCCCAATTGAGTCACATCAAATATTCCACTTTAAAACAAATTTGGGTGAAAAATTTGCATATTTTGTGTTTTTTCTCAATAGAAAAGAGTGTTTTGACAAAAAAGGCATGAAACATAAAGACATGTTTAACTTTATGTCAACGGATAGATCTGAAGTTGATCTGTAGATATTCAAGAGTTGAAAGTAAACAAATATTAATATACAAGTTATTTTTAACACTTTATTGACCCCTCAGTCAATAAAGGGGGTCCCGGGAACTTTGACATTCACCAAAATTAAGGAATGGCCTAAAAGTTGCAATACATACTGCATTGGTTTCAAAAATGATAAATATGAAATGTTTGTGGCCCTCAGTGGAAAAAGTAGGACACTCGTGCCGTAGAGGATACAATAAGTAATGCTAAATGCTAAGTTGGACCTCTTGAATGTAAACAGATGTGGGCTGATCAATATAAATATGGACAGTATAGTATAGTGTCAGTATTTGGTCGATACCACAGTGATTAGATTGATATTTTATATTATTGTTTGCAAATTCAGCAAATACGTTGTTGGACACAGAAGGGCTTCAAGGGGCAAAAGCCAAATGGTTTAAATCAAAGCCAATAGAAGGAAATAATTTATATTCACATATATTTATATTGTTTATAGTCAATTGGTTTTTGTGTACAAACTCCAAAAATAACTCCCTGAACAGAGGATAACTTTAAGGGCAAAACCACAGGATTTAAATCAGAGTCAATGGTAGTTTTTGTTCTTGTTAGTTATTTTGCTCAACATATTCAATGTAGTATTGAATGTAATAAAAGGAAATCATTTAAATATTTAATTGATATTGTTACACCGCCATCCTGTGTTTTCTTCCGATTACAATTGTGATAAAAAATGCTATCATTCAATGATCTCGAAAAGGTTACCGTATTTTTCGGACTATAAGGCGCACTTAAAATCCTGTCATTTTCTCAAAAATCGACAGTGCGCCTTACAACCCGGTGCGCCTAATGTACGGCATAATTCTGGTTGTGCTTACTGACCTCGAAGCAATTTTATTTGGTACATGGTTTAATAATAAGTGTGACCAGTAGATGGCAGTCACACATAAGAGAAAGGTGTAAAATGCAATATGACGCCAGTAAACAACACCAAAACTTTAAAAATGTTCCATTGAGAATATAGAACATTACAAACGGCGCCCAAAAATCTGTCAAAATGTTTTTAGTACGACTTTGGTAAGAAGCCACACCGCTTGATGGATTGTCGGCGCATCAAACATACGAGTATTATTATGGTGCGTGTATAAGGACCGCAAATAGGCACCTATTAGCAGACATACTACCTTTTGTTTCACAATATTATGCAAAGCTAACTTTTCTTACCTTCTGTTACCTGCTGATCTGTATTTGAGATCTGCATATGTCCTGAAAATGTGTGTGTGTCCGCAATTGTAGTCCGTGCCGACACCGTAGTAAATAAGCTTTTTCTTTTTATCTAATCTTCTTGTTACGGGACATTCACCCTCTTCTGTTGCCATTTCTAATATAGAGTAGTGTAAAGTTCTTACTTATATCTGTCAGTAAACTCGCCATGAAAGCGCTAAAACATACCGGTGTAGTGACTTTACATTACCAAAGAACCACCATCACATGCTGTGTGGATCACAAGATAGTGTTTTAAATTTTGAAAAAAATCATAATACGACCCCTTTAATGCGCCTTATAATCCGGTGCGCCTTTTGTATGAAAAACAACCTGAATAGACCCGCTCATCGGCAGTGCGCCTTATAATCCAGTGCGCCCTATGGTCCGAAAAATACGGTAAGTATCAGTATGAGCATTGGTATGAGCAATACTGCCCCTGTTGGCATTGGATTGGCACCCACATTTGAAGTATCGCCCAAGACTCATGTAAAGTTACCAAACAACAGAAGACTAAGTGCTGATAACATTTAAGCATAAGTTGATATAAAACAGGGAGTATAGAGGTATCCAAAACAGTAAATTAGCAAGTAGATGAAAATAGTTTTATATATATATATATATATATATATATATATATATATATATATATATATATATATATATATATATATATATATATATATATATATATATATATATATATATACTGTATATATAACTATTTTATTTTATATTTCTATATTATATTATACTATTTTTTATATATAATATATTATAATATTATATATATATTATGTATATAATATTACATATAATATTATATATTATAAATATATAATATATATTATAAATACATAATATTTCCATTATATATTATAAATACATAATATTTTTTATTTTATACTATTCTGTTATATATATATATATATATATATATATATATATACTGTATATATAACTATTTTATTTTATATTTCTATATTATATTATACTATTTTTTATATATAATATATTATAATATTATATATATATTATGTATACAATATTATATATAATATTATATATTATAAATATATAATATATATTATAAATACATAATATTTCCATTATATATTATAAATACATAATATTTTTTATTTTATACTATTCTGTTATATATATATATATATATATATATATATATATATATATATATATATATATATATATATATATATATATATATATATATATATATATATATGTATAAAACAGAATAGTATAAAATACAAATATTATGTATTTATTATAATGGAAATATTATGTATTAAGCGGTAGAAAATGGATGGATAGTTATATAAATAGTTTACAACCAGGAATTGGTAGTTGAAATATGATACTGCAGCAGCTAAACGAGAGGCATTGGTAACTCCATCTTTGCTCTCTTTAATACATTTTCTTGACCACATTTGAAATAGATTGTGGATATTTGGCCTAATTTAGCACTGGTGTGCGCTGTTCAATGTGACTCTCCTTTCATCCAGCCTCCTCCTACTTTTTTTTTTTTTTTCTTGTGGGATGATCCTAGCATGAAAGACATCGAGATGGTTTTGAAGTTTCCCACTGGGTTGTGAACTTGGTGAACGCACCATTTGGCACGGTATGCAAAATGCTGGCATCCACATGCGAGCACATTTGCATACATATTGCCCGCACGCTAAGGCTGAGCACAGGGGTGTCAAACATACGGCCCCAGGGCGGGATCAGGCCTGCAAACAGGTTTAGTCCGACCCTGCTAAATTATAAAAATTAGCTGCAATTTTTAAAATGACATAATCTGCAGTTCTAAATGTGTCCACCGGATGTCACAATAGCAATTCTGTTAGGCAAGAAAAAAGGGTTTAGAGCGGGGCCGAGCAAGAGGTACACGGTAAAGCGTGGCTGCGGCTCCTCCCCATCGACAAAAATGAAACGTAAAACCTGCCTTTTTACATCTTCTTTGGCACTCTCGTTGCCCCAATTTGTCTTAGTCATGAAAAGAAAAGTGGACGCAGAGTGTCACTCAACCCTCTTGAATAGTTTCTACATCCGTTTCAGTGTTTCCCACACATTCATTTATTTGTGGCGGCCCGCCACGAAAGAATTAAGGCCGCCACAAAAAAAATATATATATATATTTTTTTAAATTTTTAAATGTTTTTATTTTTATTTTTTTTATTTTATTTTTTTTTGTGTCCTGTCAAGCTTCTCAGGCAAATCATATAGTTTCACTTTATGTTGCTGGTAAATAATATGGTTGTAGTAGTAGGCTAAAGTTAAATTATTTAGTATGCACTAATTAAAGGGGCAGAGCTTTAAGAGACATTTTAGCTTTTATATTTTTATAAGATATATTTTTTGTAAGAACCACAATTAATAAATATATTTCAGTGAATAACTTGTGGTTCAAATCTGTATATAAATATGTACATAAAGTGTTGTAATTATATTGTAAAATGGACGGATGGATGGACGTTTAAAACAAAACTGTTATTATTAATTAGTAAGTATACATTTTTTAAGCCTTTTTAGAGAAAATCATATCATTGTAGTAAATTATGCAAATTACTCGGTGATGTCATGGTGACCACGCCCATAGCCACGCCCACACCGCCACAGGTATCTTGGCAGTTTATGGGAAACACTGCGTTTGTTTGGTTGGTTGAGTTAGCACAGGATTAATACAATGGAAATTACAAACAAGGTCTTTAATAAAATCTTATTACATTTATTTAGTGTTTATTTTGTATTATGTTCAATCCCAGATAGGCTGTGACTTAAAGTTGTATTTTTTTCCTCCGAATTTTCAACTGACTTGAAGCGTTATTTGTGATATGTACTATTTACAGAATGCGCTCGTTCTATTTTTGGCCAAAGCAAAACAAAGAAAACCATCTGAAGTTGTCTTTGTTTTTAAGTTATCATGCCATGATTTTGCTGGTCTGGCCTACTAGGTTGTGACGCCTGAGCTAAAATGCAGGTTAAGTTTACGTTAAAGTACCAATGATTGTCACACACACACACACTAGGTGTGGCGAAATTATTCTTTGCATTTGACCCATCACCCGTGATCACCCCCTGGGAGGTGAGGGGAGCAGTGAGCAGCAGGCCGCGCCCGGGAATCATTTTTGGTGATTTAACCCCCAATTCCAACCCTTGATGCTGAGTGCCAAGCAGAGAGGTAATGGGTCCCATTTTTATACTCTTTGGTATGACTCGGCCGGGGTTTGAACTCACGACCTACCCATCTCAGGGCGGACACTCTAACCACTAAGCCACTGAGTAGTCACTTTCATTTTGCGAATGACTGCAAAAATGGAATATCCTCAAACTTTTTTCACCAAGTACCGCCTCAGAAAACACGTAGCGCTCCAAGTACCACCATAATTACCAACATTAAAATACAGTAGGCCTCGGGGCCCAGCAAAGCCGGCGGCGTTTCTGGGTGTTGTTGATAAATGGCTTTGGCTTTGCATAGTAGAGTTTTAACGTGCACTTACAGATTTAGCGACAAACTTTAGTTACTGACAGAGGTTTTCTGAAGTGTTCCTTAGTCCATGTGGTGATATCCTTTACACACTGATGTCGCTTTTTGATGGAGTACAGCCTGAGGGATTGAACGTCCGTAATATCATCGCTTACGTGCAGTGATTTCTCCAGATTCTCTGAACCTTTTGATATTACGGATCGTAGATGGTTAAATTCCCTAAGCAGGATGGCGTCACCACGGTAGGGCGCCACCATCCACAGTTCTGCAATCCCAGTGCAGCAAAAGGGCGCTGACTTTTACGTAAGGCCGGGGCCGATAAAACGATATCAATACATACTGCGTTAGACACATAATCGATATCAATATAAAATGCGCTCGATAAAATACTCAATATATATTTATAATTTTTGGTCGGAAGAAGCCAGAAATTTTGAAGCAAGATTTGTTGCATGAAGTCACTCGCGCTTTGGGAACCCAGCTAAACAGGAAACAGGAAGTGTCACTGAGCCATGGGAGGAGAGCCAATCAGGCAAAAGTATCTACCAAGTTTTGCTGCGCCGTCTTTCTGTCTCGCTGTGGATTCTCTGCATGAAGTGATAAGAGAAACTGATATCTTGATGTATCAACTCAATAACAGTCTTTAGTTTTGTTGGTTTTGATGCAGAATGAGTAGCTTCCCAAACTACTCTGTGTAGTGTTCAATAGCTTATACACTACTGCCATCTAATGTCTCGAAACTGAAACTACCATCAAATCTACTGCAATTACCGTATTTTCCGGACTATAGGGCGCACTTAAAATCCTTTTTTTTCCCTCAAAACTCGACAGTGCGCCTAATGTATGGAAGAATTCTGGTTTTGCTTACCGACCTCGAACCAATTTTCTTTGGTACATGGTGTAATGATAATTGTGACCAGTAGATGGTAGTCAGACATAAGAGGTATGTGCAGACTGCACTATGATGGCAACACCAACATTTTATATGTTCCACTGACACAAACAGCGCTCAAAAAACTATCAAAATGTTTTAGTACGACTTTGGTAAGCTATGAAGCCACACCGCTTGATGTGCTTCAACATAGGAGTATTATTATGGTGTGTGTGTGTGTATAAGGTAAGACATTCAGTGTTTCCCATAAACTGCCAAGATACCTGTGGCGGTGGGGGCGTGGCTTTGGGCGTGGTCACCATGACATCATCGAGTAATTTGCATAATTTACTACAATGATATGATTTTCTCTAAAAAGGCTCAAAAAATGTATACTTACTAATTAATAATAACAGTTTTGTTTTAAACGTCCATCCATTCATCCATTTTACAATATAATTACAACACTTTATGTACATATTTATATACAGATTTGAACAATAAGTTATTCACTGAAATATATGTATTAATTGTGGTTCTTACAAAAAATATATCTTATAAAATATAAAAGCTAAAATGTCTCTTAAAGCTCTGCCCCTTTAATTAGTGCATACTAAATAATTTAACTTTAGCCTACCACTACAACCATATTATTTACCAGCAACATAAAGTGAAACAGAGGCAGAGGTGTCCTGCCAAAATCAGTAACAAATAAACAGAAAACAGTAGTGGTCAAATACAAATAAGGCAACAAGAGAAGTATCCTACACTTCTCTTTTGTAAAGTAAATCTGAACAGCTTATATGGGCATCTACATCAACTATATGATTTGCCTGAGAAGCTGGACAGGACAAAAAAAATAATAACAATAAAAAAAATAAAAAATAAAATTTTTATTTTTTTTATTTGTGGCGGATGTAATTCTTTCGTGGCGGGCCGCCACAAATAAATGAATGTGTGGGAAACACTGACATTATCTGGCGTTTTTTTTTTGCAGTACTATGCAAAAGCAACTTTTTTTACCTTCTGGTACCTGCTGATCTGTATTTGGGATTGCGCGCATCCGCCAAAATAGTCCGTGGCGACACCATAGTCGATAAGCTTGTTCTTTTTTACTATCTTCTTGCTATGGGACATTCATCCTCCTCTGTTGCCATTTCTAATATAAAGTAGTAGGGATGATGTTCGAAAACCGGTTCTCCCGATTGTTCGATAAGAAAATAACCGATTCCATGGATTCGAATCCCTTTTTGAGAAACGGTTCCCGTTATCGAAGCGACTATAGTAAAGAAAAAGATTTGGTTCTTTATTCCAATCCCTGGGAACGAATCCCGTGTCACAGTCACAGGAAATGACGTAGCTCAGTCATTCGGCGGCAGATACAGAAGTAGCAACAACAACAACGGACCGGAAAAAAACGCTCCAAGGCAGGGCTTCACTTTACTAAGAAATATGACGAGGAAACGGCTATCTGCAATTAGTGCCAGGCTTCGCTTCCCTGTAAGGGGAGCAGTACAACAAACATGTTGAAACATGTTCAGGCCGTACATAACCTGAAGGTTAGAGAAAGGTGTTGTGGAGAAGCAGCAACAGAGATGACGGAGCAAACCCCTCTTCCTCTGCTTCAACCTGCAGTCCCAGTGATAGTGCCGGTGAGTAACTAACGCATACTTGCCAACCTTGAGACCTCCAATATCGGGAGGTGGGAGGTAGGGGGTGGGGGGGTGGTTGGGGACGTGGTTATTTACAGCTAGAATACACCAACTCGAGTATTTCATATATATTTAATATATATATATATATTTAATATACATATATATATTTAATATATATATATATATATATATATATATATATATATATATATATATATATATATATATATATATATATATATATATATATATATATATATATATATATATATATATATATATATATATATATATATATATATATATATATGTATGTATGAAATACTTGACTTTCAGTGAATTCTAGCTATATATATATATATATATATTTATTTTATTTACATAGCAAAAAAAAAAAAATACTTGAATTTCAGTGTTCCGGTGGCTATCCATTAGATGGCAGTATTGTCCTGTTTAACTTCTCCGTTCATTGGGCAGGCAAGCTGTTTATATTGTGGTAAAGCGGACGTGAGAACAGGCTGTCCCCACTCAGTCTCAGGTCCGCATTGAGCTGGAGGGGGCGTGGCCTCCAGCTCCGGCTGAATACCGGGAGTTTGTCGGGAGAAAATCTCTGCCGGGAGGTTGTCGGGAGAGGCGCTGAATACCGGGATTCTCCCGCTAAAAACGGGAGGGTTGGCAAGTATGAACTAACGTTAACTGTTGCCGGTTCATTTCCATATCTGCTCACTTGTAGCCTTTAGGCTAAAATAACGTTACCTCTTATGTCAACCAGGACTGCAGTAATGTTAGCTAGACTAACATTACCTAAGCATAGTCAGTGGCTAACGGTAACGTTAGCCTTTTTGTACGTGTCTGATAACGTTAACGGTATCTTGTAGCCTACACCACTACAGAGTTTACAGGTTTGTCTAATACAGTGTTTTTCAACCACTGTACCGCGGCACACTAGTGTATCGTGAAATACAGTCTTGTGTGCCGTGGGAGATTATGCAGTTTCCCCTATTTGGGTTAAAAATATTTTTTGGAAACCAGTAATTATAATCCGCAAATAATGTCGGTGCTGTCTAGAGCTCGGCAGAGTAACCATGTTATACCATACCATATCAGTAGGTGGAAGCCGGTAGCTAATTAATTGCTTTGTAGATGTTCGGAACACGTCGTGTGAGACGACAATGGTTTGTCGTAATCACAATATGCAGGCAACAGCGGGAGGCAGCGTGCAGGTAAAAAGGTGTCTAATGCTTAAACAAAAAATAAACAAAAGGTGAGTGCCCCTAAGAAAAGTAATTGAAACTTAGGGAAGGCTATGTAGAACAAAACTAAGTAAACAAGTAAACAAAGTAAACAAAAACAGAATGCTGGACGACAGCAAAAACTTACAGCGTGTGGAGCAGTGACGGCGTCCACAAAGTATATCCGTACATGACATGACAACAATGTCCACATAAAAAAAAATAGTAACAACTTAAATATTCTTGATTGCTAAAACATAGCAGGTGCGGGGAATAGCGCTCCAAGGAAGACATGAAACTGCTACAGGAAAATACCAAAAAACAGGAAAAGCCACCAAAATAGGTGCGCAAGACAAGAACTAAAACACTACACACGGGAAAACACCAAAAAAGTCAAAATAAATCACGCCGTGATGTGACAGGTGGTGACAGTACACCTACTTTGAGACAAGAGTTATGTTGATGCATGCTTGGTTATGCTTTGAATTCATATCCAACAATTGCAACAACTTTTTATTGTCTACTGAGTTTTGTTTTTTTATGATTTCTGCTAGTGGTGTGCCTCTGGATTTTTTCAATTAAAAAAATGCGCCTTGGCTCAAAAAAGGTCGAAAAA
This sequence comes from Entelurus aequoreus, assembly GCF_033978785.1. Taxonomy (NCBI): domain Eukaryota; kingdom Metazoa; phylum Chordata; class Actinopteri; order Syngnathiformes; family Syngnathidae; genus Entelurus; species Entelurus aequoreus. Next base: position 16,076,386 of record NC_084750.1, on the reverse strand, counting down.
CACTGGTCTAATAAACTAGTGCTTACAAGATGTGAATGAAGATAATGTTAACGTTATCCTATCTCAGATGATGACATTCATGACAGCCAGAGTGACCAGGGCAGTGTTTGCTCGGTTTATTTGATTTTTTTCTTAAAAAATAAAAGTGAGCTTTTGGTAAACCAAGTATTGTCTTTTTTTCCATATACAACAACCTATCTGGATTCGATAGGAGAATCGATAAGGAATCGGTTCGATAAGAGGATTCGATAATGGCATCGAAATCGATAATTTCTTAACAAACATCATCCCTATAAAGTAGTGTAAAGTTCTTGCTTATAGCTGTCAGTAAACTCGCCATGAAAGCGCTAAAACATACCGGTGTAGTGAGTTTACATTATTCACCCAAGGAACTTCAGTTATTGAGGAGTTTTTTTCATGGGAGACATTTCTGCCGTTGTTGTTTCCGGATGAGGAAATGATGATGTCAGAATAATTGTATCTAAGTTATCACAAAACTTTGCGTTGCCATGAGTTCCCGGCAAGAGGACAAAAGCTGTCTTTGATCTTACCAATCAAAAGGCTTGTAAAACTCCACTTTGTAGGATAGGAAGCGACATGAAGGCGTCGGTTTCATTGATGTATTGTAATCCACAGGAAGATTTTGTCTTGACCCGAGATCTACAAAGCGCAGAGGAAGCAGGGCCTGGCTCCCCTCCAAGCACCTTTTCTTTGAACTGTTTTGTGACAAAGGCAGCGGTTGTTTACGACCCCCCTTCCTTTAGAAACAGCTGTTGCCATGTAATCAGGGAAAGTCCAAATAAAAGAGGAGGCGTACAATCTTTCGTCAGAGCGTGGGACGATCTCATTGAGCCAAATTTAATTCTGTCTCTGTTTAATTCCTTGCTTCTTGTCTTGTTTAATAGATGTCATCAGTGTTTGAACCTGACAGATATTTATTGAAGTGAAGTCTGAATGTCATTTAAACAGTTAGCTTCATCTTTTGACACTTCTTCCACTCCCGTCCTTGCACGCTACACCGCTACAACAAAGATGACGGGGAGAAGACGCTGCCGAAGGTGAGCCACGTAAATAAGACCGTCCACAAAACGGCAACCGGAAGTGACTGTCAGAAAGCGAATTGAAGATGATGTGTAAAACATATTTTATGCAACATTTTGACCAAAGAACCACCATTACATGTTATGTAGACCACAAGGAAGTCTTTTGCATTTAGAAAAAAAAATTATATGACGACTCCTTTAATGCGCCTTATAAGCCGGTGTGCCTTATATAGGAAAAAAGATGAAAAATAGACCATTCATTGGCAGTGCGCCTTATTGGCTGCCAGACACCCTCTCCATTGATAAATAGTACCATTGCTAAGTTGGAAATTGCATTACTGTATTCATTGGCAGGCATAAATAAGTCATAAAAAATATCAATAATTATTGACAGAGCAATAAAAAAAATGTAAAATTGTAATACAGTTTTCAGCCATATTGCCCAGCCCTACTTTTACGTGTTCACGTGATAAGGGAAGTTGTAGTAAAGCGAACCACCAACATTAGGGATGTCCGACAATATCGGCCTGCCGATATTATCGGCCGATAAATGCGTTAAAATGTAATATCGGAAATTATCGGTATCGTTTTTTTTATTATCTGTATCGTTTGTTTTTTTTGTTTGTTTTTAAAAAAAAAAATTAAATCAACATAAAAAAACACAAGATACACTTACAATTAGTGCACCAACCCAAAAAACCTCCCTCCCCCCATTTCTTTCTGTTATCAATATCCTGGTTCCTACATTATATATCAATATATATCAATACAGTCTGCAAGGAATACAGTCCGTAAGCACACATGATTGTGCGTGCTGCTGGTCCACTAATAGTACTAACCTTTAACAGTTAATTTTACTCATTTTCATTAATTACTAGTTTCTATGTAACTATTTTTATATTGTTTTACTTTCTTTTTTATTCAAGAAAATGTTTTTAATTTAGTTATCTTATTTTATTGTTTTTTTTTAAAAAACTACCTTATCTTCACCATACATGGTTGTCCAAATTAGGCATAATAATGTGTTAATTCCACGACTGTATATATCGGTTGATATCGGTATCGGTTGATATCGGTATCTGTAATTAAAGAGTTGGACAATATCGGAATATCGGATATCGGCAAAAAGCCATTATCGGACATCCCTAACCAACATTATTCTGTCCTTCCAGAGAAGCAGTAGGAAATAAACTGTAATTAATGACAAGTGCTCAACAGCAACAGCTTTGCCTTTATTAACAACTTCAGTTTTAGTAGCAAGCAACAATACAAGACTAACATCATCCCTGGCTAGCGTGTCACAACTTTGCAGGTCTCCGTATCTGCTGGTATTTGACACAGGTCCCTATATCTCCATATAGCTGCCCGGGGATATGCATGTATATCATTCTTTAATTATGGACCTCCAGAATCAGCATGTCCTCATCATTTTTTTTTAATAAGAATACTCGTATGTTGAAGCACAGTACAATCCATCAAGCTGTGTGGCTTCATAGCTTACCAAAGTCCTACTAAAACATGTTTGATAGATTTTTGAGCGCCGTGTGTAATGTTCTTTATTATCAATGGAACATATAAAATGTTGGTGTTGTTTACTTGAGTCATATTGCCATCATAGTAGGGGTGTAACGGTACACAAAAATTTCGGTTCGGTACGTACCTCGGTTTAGAGGTCACGGTTCGGTTCATTTTCGGTACAGTAAGAAAACAACAAAATATACATTTTGGGGTTATTTATTCACCAAATTTTCAAAATCTTCCACCAAAAATAATTTTCTTAGTGGAATTTTTGATGTGAAGTAATGGGAACCTTGGATAGGTCAATAATTCATAATTACATTGATTTTGATTCAATATTATGTTTTGAGCAATGACAGTTTGAAAGAAAAAAAAACAGCTTTGTTTTTTTAGTCAACATTGCAACTTTTTCTAAATTACCTATAACCTTTAAGCTTTTTTATTTCACTTTTGTTATGTTTTTGTTTATTTTAATAGTATTTTTAGAATGTGCCGTGGGCCTTTAAAACATTAGCTGTGGGCCGCACTTTTGACACTCCTGCTATAGATTAGGGCTGCAACAACTAATCGATTAAATCGATTAAAATCGATTATAAAAATAGTTGGCGATTAATTTAGTCACCGATTCGTTGGATCTATGCTATGCGCATGCGCAGAGGCTACTTTTAATTTTTTAATAAACCTTTATTTATAAACTGCAACATTTACAAACAGCTGAGAAACAATAATCAAAATAAGTATGGTGCCAGTATGCTGTTTTTTTTCAATAAAATACTGGAAAGGATAGAAATGTAGTTTGTCTCTTTTATCCGATTATTAATCGATTAATCGAAGTAATAATCGACCGATTAATCGATTATCAAATTAGGTGTTAGTTGCAGCCCTGCTATAGATAATAAAAAATTAAATGTGATAAGTCTATGGATAAAAAGCAGAGCCTGGCGACGCATGCGCGTTTATCATAATTCTCTCTCTCTCTGCTCCTCCCTGCTGCGCGCACAATTTGTTTTGTTTTTAACCCCTTCTTAACCCTGAACGTACATTGAAAATACACGCAACCCTAACTCAAAATGCCGGACATTTGAGGCATGTAAGAAACTCCGCCCTGACAGCTCCGCAAAAGAGGACATGTCCGGTGAAAAGAGGACGTATGGTCAGTCTATCCTAGCCCGTTAGCTGCTAGCATGCCGTGTGTTGTGCCTCGGTGTGCATTGTTTACACAACGTGCGTTACGCTACTTAATATGTCCGTGTGGAAACTCGTTCGGTACACCTCCGAACCGAACCGGAACCCCCGTAACGAAACGGTCCAATACAAATACACGTACCGTTACACTCCTACTGAATAGACAATATGTCTAACATTTTTCCATTTCTGTCAGTCCAAATATGCTGAAACACACACGTAGGATTCTCTGTTTGAGAATCACTGCCTTAAAGGATCATCGCACAAAATGTGTATTTCAGAAGCACAGCAAGAATATTTTCTAATCAATATGTCCTATTTGCCAGAAGCCATAACGAGGTGCCATATTGCTAGTGACGACATGACATCACCAACGTATCCTCCATGTTTCTGCTTTTTCCCATCGTTTCATAAACTGGATCATTATTGTCTGGGACAAGAGAATCAAAATGGAGTTGAGGTCTGTAGTTAGGAGAGCGGACCATCCCTCGGACCCATCTTTCACGCCATAAAACCATGAATGCATTAATAATGGACGCCGCACAATTGGGCCTGACTGACAGGACAGGATAAAAAAGGCGACGTGTGACCTCAGAAGTCAAGTGTGCTCAGACGGGGCGGCGTGAGGCCAAGTTCGCTGAGAACTAGGTTAAGTGTTCCCTCAAGCAAGAGCTAATCTTTTATTGAGTATCATAACAGGTCACCATGGACATTCATGCAAGACTCCACCCTCCAAGGTGACACTGAGAGAGGATCAAGCCCTTAATAGGTTGAGGGAAAAAACTGTCATATGATTTTCTCATATTAGACTCAAAATGTGTGGCCTAAGAATGAGATGATTGTGTTTACACACTCACATGTATTAACTGTAAATTGGTCAATGTATTTATGGTGAGTTTACCAAGACAATATTCAAACTAGTTCCTCATTCTATTTCATTACATACAATTGTTTGAGCAAAACATAAGAAATAACTAAGCAAAAGCAATATCTATTATTTACTACTCATTTAAATGATTTGGAATTATTCCCTATGTTTGTAAACATCAACAAACATTTTTTAAACACAAACCGCCTTGAAATGTGAATGTTTTATTTTGAAGAAAAAAAAACCACAAAATACACAGATAATTTATTTTGTGTTTTTGCATGATCTACTACTCATCTAAATAATTTGGAATGATTCCCTATGTTTGCAAACATCAACCAAAAAATGTAAAACACAACCTGCCTTGAAAAGAGAATTATTTATTTTTAAATATATATATATATATATATATATATATATATATATATATATATATATATATATATATATATATATATATATATATATATATATATATATATATATATATATATTTTTTTTTTTAAATCATTTTGAATTATTCCCTATGTTTGTAAACATCAACAAAAAAATTTAAAACACAACTTGCCTCGAAAAGAGAATATTTTATATTGAAAAAAAAATGATACAAAAACGGATCATTTATTTTGGGCCCTGTGATGAGGTGGCGTCTTGTCCAGGGTGTACCCCGCCTACCGCCCGAATGCAGCTGAGATAGACTCCAGCGACCCCGAAAGGGACAAGCGGTAGAAAATGGATGGATCATTTATTTTGTGTTTGTGCATGATCTACTACTCATTTAAATCGTTTGGAATTATTCCGTATGTTTGTAAACATCAACAAAAAAATTTAAAACACAACCCGCCTTGAAAAGAGAATGTATTTTTATTTTTTTTAATATATATATATATATATATATATATATATATATATATATATTTTTTTTTTTTTTATCATTTTGAATTATTCCCTATGTTTGTAAACATCAACAAAAAAATGTAAAACACAACCCGCCTTGAAAAGAGATTTTTTTTACATATATATATATATATATATATATATATATATATATATATATATATATATATATATATAATTTTTTTTAAATCATTTTGAATTATTCCCTATGTTTGTAAACATCCACAAAAAAATGTAAAACACAACCCGCCTTGAAAAGAGAATATTTTATTTTGAAAAAAATAATAAAAAAACGGATAATTTATTTTGGGCCCTGTGATGAGGTGGCGTCTTGTCCAGGGTGTACCCCGCCTACCGCCCGAATGCAGCTGAGATAGACTCCAGCGACCCCGAAAGGGACAAGCGGTAGAAAATGGATGGATCATTTATTTTGTGTTTGTGCATGATCTACTACTCATTTAAATCGTTTGGAATTATTCCGTATGTTTGTAAACATCAACAAAAAAATTTAAAACACAACCCGCCTTGAAAAGAGAATGTATTTTTTTTTATATATATATATATATATATATATATATTTATTTTTTTTATCATTTTGAATTATTCCCTATGTTTGTAAACATCAACAAAAAAATGTAAAACACAACCCGCCTTGAAAAGAGATTTTTTTTACATATATATATATATATATATATATATATATATATATATATATATATATATATATATATATATATATAATTTTTTTTAAATCATTTTGAATTATTCCCTATGTTTGTAAACATCCACAAAAAAATGTAAAACACAACCCGCCTTGAAAAGAGAATATTTTATTTTGAAAAAAATAATAAAAAAACGGATAATTTATTTTGGACCCTGTGATGAGGTGGCGACTTGTCCAGGGTGTACCCCGCCTACAGCCCGAATGCAGCTGAGATAGGCTCCAGCGACCCCGAAAGGGACGAGCGGTAGAAAATGGATGGATGGATTTATTTTGTGTTTAGTGTATGATCTACTACTCATTTAAATATTTTGGAATTATTCCCTATGTTTGTAAACATCAACAAAAAAATTTATAACACAACCCGCCTTGAAAAGATAATTTTATATATATATATATATATATATATATATATATATATATATATATATATATATATATATATATAATTTTTTAAATCATTTTGAATTATTCCCTATGTTTGTAAACATCAACAAAAAAAATTAAAACACAACCCGCCTTGAAAAGAGAATATTTTATTTTGAAAAAAACAACAAAAAAAACGAATATTTTATTTTTATCATTTGGAATGATTCCCTATGTTTGTAAACATCAACAAAATGTATTCCCTATGTTTGTAAACATCAACAAAAAAATGTAAAACACAAACCGCCTTGAAAAGAGAATATTTTCTTTTTAAAAAATAATATATTTTTTTTATCATTTTGAATTATTCCCTGTTTGTAAACATCAACAAAAAATGTAAAACACAACCTGCCTTGAAAAGAGAATTTTTTAAAAAAAAATTTTAAACGGATAATTTATTTTGTTTGTGCATGACCTACTACTCATTTAAAATCATTAGGAATTATTCCCTATGTTTGTAAACATCAACAAAAAATCATTTTGCGTAAATACAAATATTGATCTAAATCATATACCGATACTACCCTTGGTATCGACACGACCGATTTATGGATCGATCCGCCCTCTTACGTGTTGTGTGCTGACTGCAATATTTTACAGTAAAATTCTGGCAACTGAGCTGCCTTTTTTTTTTTTTTACCATAAAAACCGCAGTACTGTTTTTCCATTTACAGTAATATACACAACATTTTGAGGTGAAATTATTGCAATTTACCAGATTTTTTTTACATTTTAGTTTAAAAAAATCTACTAATAAAATGCATTAAAAAATGGTGTAATGATAGCATTCACTGTTAGACGCGGCCCTCTGGGGCCAAACATAACTGCGATGTGGCCCTCAGTGAAAACCACTTTGACACCTCTGCCTTACAGTTTCAGGAAATTAATCCGATACCGATTGGTGGCCGATCGGTCGGGACATCCCTAGTGTAGATGATGGATCTGTGGCGCACGGTCTGTCCTTTTATGTCGCGGTACAGACACATGTTTACTATTTTGTGTTCCTCCCGGTCTTTTGTGGACAAATAGTCTCCAAATCAGTAAATGGGTGCGATCCCTGACCCTGACGTGGCAGGAACACGCCTGACAATCCCAACGACTGCACAAGTGTCAGCTCTACTTGTCTTCATTATCGCCGAGCAGCCAGAGGAGAAACATTCCCTCTGTGCGAACGCAAGACAGATGAGTTTCAGGGCTTCCTGTCCCGTCGGCTCCAAATGTTACCAAAGATACTAATGACTCCTCTCGCTGTGGGGATTAAACGCTTTACATCCTGCTGCTCCAAGATAATGCCTGCTCACACGTTCACGGATATGTTCTGTTTTTTCCTCTGAGCAGAATATTGGGAACAGCTTCACTTAGAATATGTTTGGCTTTTGGAGGTTTTATCTCCCATGAATTCATTTTTACAGTTTATTTTGGTGAAATAGACACATTAGGATTTTCTCACCTCACTCCAATTCCCCCATCTTTAAGTACTATAACAAAAAATATGAATGCAACACTTTTGTTTTTTGCTCCCATTTTTCATGAAAAACTTTGACTATATACTAGGCAGTGTTTCCAACACATTCATTTATTTGTGGCAGCCCGCAACGAAATAATTACGTCCGCCACAAATTAAAAAAAATTAAAATTAAAAAAATTAAAAAACAATTTTTTTTAATTTTTTTTTGTCCTGTCCAGCTTCTCAGGCAAATCATATAGTTGATGTAGATGCCCATATAGGCTGTTCAGATTTACTTTACAAAAGAGAAGTGTAGGATACTTCTCTTGTTGCCTTATTTGTATTTGACCACTACTGTTTTCTGTTTATTTGTTACTGACTGTGGCAGGACACCTCTGCCTCTGTTTCACTTTATGTTGCTGGTAAATAATATGGTTGTAGTAGTAGGCTAAAGTTAAATTATTTAGTATGCACTAATTAAAGGGGCAGAGCTTTAAGAGACATTTTAGCTTTTATATTTTATAAGATATATTTTTTGTAAGAACCACAATTAATAAATATATTTCAGTGAATAACTTATTGTTCAAATCTGTATATAAATATGTACATAAAGTGTTGTAATTATATTGTAAAATGGATGGATGGATGGATGGACGTTTAAAACAAAACTGTTATTATTAATTAGTAAGTATACATTTTTTGAGCCTTTTTAGAGAAAATCATATCATTGTAGTAAATTATGCAAATTACTCGATGATGTCATGGTGACCACGCCAATAGCCACGCCCCCACCGCCACAGGTATCTTGGCAGTTTATGGGAAACACTGAATTTGGTAAATAAATAACCCCAAAATTTATATTTTGTTGTTTTCTTACTGTACCGAAAATTAACCTGAACCGTGACCTCTATACCGAGGTACGTACCGAACCGAAATTTTTGTGTACCGTTACACCCTTAGTAATAGGTCTTTTGTTTCTATAGTAAAAGTTTTAGATATTTGAGTTCAACTCATGAAAAATGGGAGCAAAAACAAAAGTGTAGCGTTTATATATTTTTTTCAGTATACTTGTATTGGTAGCACTGATCCGAGTTTGGTACTTTAACTGTTAAAAAGCGTTGACAAAATAACGCTCCAAAATGTGGCTGTCAAACCCAAAAACTGTAAACAATAAGTAGCAGCACGCACACTGTAACAAGTGTGTTTATGATTTAAATCACAGGTGTCCAACTCAAGGCCCGGGGGCCGGATGTGGCCCGCCACTTCATTTTATTTGGCCCTCGAAAGCCTGGAAATAATATGTATCAATAAAGTACTGTAACTTTTCTCACTAAGTGTATTCTTTCTTTCTATTTTGGGAGAACTTTTTTTTTTTACTCCATTTAATCGCAAATTATGTTAACTTAAATATTGTCTAATTATGCAAAAATATATTATCAAACATTCAAACCATTTTTAAAATAAAAATAATTACTAATAATAATGATTTCAAAGCGAGTTATCCATCAAAAAATTGTGCAATGTAAAAGTAGCAATAGATTTCATGGTAAAATGTTGTTTTTTACTGTGGTTTTTACAGCATTTTTCTACTGTAATAAACTGTGGTGACGTGTTGGCATTTACAGTAATACACCGAAAAATATACGGTTGTTGATTTGCGCTCTGCGATGAGGTGGCGACTTGTCCAGGGTGTACACCGCCTTCCGCCCGATTGTAGCTGAGATAGGCTCCAGCGCCCCCCGCGACCCCGAAGGGAATAAGCGGTAGAAAATGGATGGATGGATGATTTGCGCTAAAAAAACTAAACCTGGCAAAATTTTACCGTAAAATTAAATGTTTATTATTTACAGTAAAAAAAAAACTAATGTAAATTTTACAGTAAAATTTTGGCAACTGAGCTGCCTTTTTTTTATACCATAAAAACAGCAGTAGTTTTTCCATTTACAGTAATATACACTACATTTTGAGGTGAAATTATTGCAACTTACCATATATATTTTTACATTTCAGTTTTTAAAAAATCTACCAAAAAAATGCATTAAAAATTGGGTAATAATAGTATTCACTGTTAGAAGCGGCCCTTTGGGGCCAAACATAACTGCGATGTGGCCCTCAGTGAAAACCACTTTGACACCTCTGATTTAAATAGTTAATCCAATCATCCATCCACTTTCTGTCATTTCCTCATCAAGGCGGGCTGAGCTGGAGCCTACCCCAGAGCGACAGGCGCTCAATTTGATTTGTTGGCGACTGATTCAGTGACCACAAGAAAGATTTATGATTAGGGATGTCCGATAATGGCTTTTTTGCCGATATCCGATATTGTCCAACTCTTAATTGCCGATACTGATATCAACCGATACCGATATATACAGTCGTGGAACATTATTATGCCTAATTTGGACAACCAGGTATGGTGAAGATAAGGTCCTTTTTTTAAAAAAATCATAGAATAAAATATTAATAACAGAAAGAAACAACCCTTTTGTGTGAATAAGTGTAAATGGGGGAGGGAGGTTTTTTGGGTTGGTGTATTAATTGTAAGTGTATCTTGTGTTTTTTATGTTGATTTAATAAAAAAAATAAAAATAAAAAAACACAAAAAAAAACGATAACGATAATAAAAAAAATTATACCGATAATTTCCGATATTACATTTTTTAAAGCATTTATTGGCCGATAATATCGGCATGCCGATATTACAGTCATAGCATTAACACATTATTATGCCTAATTTGGACAACCAGGTATGGTGAAGATAAGGTCCTTTTTGAAAAAAATAATAAAATAAAATAAACATATTCTTGAATAAAAAAGAAAGTAAAACAACACAAAAACAGTTACATAGAAACTAGTAATTAATGAAAATGAGTAACATTAACTGTTAAAGGTTAGTACTATTAGTGGACCAGCAGCACGCACAATCATGTGTGCTTACGGACTGTATCCCTTGCAGACTGTATTGATATATATTGATATATAATGTAGGAACCAGAATATGAAAAAACCCTTTTGTGTGAATGAGTGTAAATGGGGGAGGGAGGTTTTTTGGGTTGGTGCACTAATTGTAAGTGTATCTTGTGTTTTTTATGTTGATTTAATAAAAAAAACAACCAAAAAACAAAACAAAAACAAAAAAAAGATACTGATAATAAAAACCGATACCGATAATTTTCAATATTAAATTTTTTTAAAGCATTTATCGGCCATCTCTATTTATGATCCTCTATCACTTTTTTAAATGTCACACTGTAAATAAATTAAAAAAACAACCAAAAAACAAAAAAAAACGATACTGATAATAAAAACCGATACCGATCATTTTCAATATTACATTTTTTTAAAGCACTTATCTGCAGGACGATATTATCGGCCATCTCTACTTATGATCATCAATTATCACTTTTTTAAATGTCACACTGTGGCTGAGTGATGGATTATTATGTGTGCTTACGGACTGTATCCCTTGCAGACTGTATTGATATATATTGATATATAATGTAGGAACCAGAATATTAATAACAGAAAGAAACAACCCTTTTGTGTGAATGAGTGCAAATGGGGGAGGGAGGTTTTTTGGGTTGGTGCACTAATTCTAAGGGTATCTTGTGTTTTTTATGTTGATTTAATAAAAAAAAACAACCAAAAAAAAAAAAAAAAAAACGATACTGATAATAAAAACCGATACCGATAATTTTCAATATTACATTTTTTTAAAGCATTTATCGGCCAATAATATCGGCAGGCCGATATGATCGGCCATCTCTACTTATGAACATCAATTATCACTTTTTTAAATGTCACACTGTGGCTGAGTGATGGATTATTATGTGTGCTTATGGACTGTATTCCTTGCAGACTGTATTGATATATATTGATATATAATGTAGGAACCAGAATATGAAACAACCCTTTTGTGTGAATGAGTGTAAATGGGGGAGGGAGGGTTTTTGGGTTAGTGTATTAATTGTAAGTGTATATTGTGTTTTTTATGTTGATTTAATAAAAAATAAAAAAAAACACACAAAAAACGATACCGATAATAAAAACCGATACCGATAATTTGCGATAGTAAATTTTTTAAAGCATTTATCGGCCGATATTATCGGCCATCTCTATTTATGATCCTCTATCACTTTTTTTAATGTCACACTGTGGCTGAGTGATGGATTATGCAGACGACCATTGAATTATTGGCGTGAAATGAGCTGGGGTAGGCTCCAGCTCACCCACAACAATAATGAGGGAATGGGAATCACGTGATCAAGAATAACAAACATGTGTGTGTGTGTGTGTGTCTGTAGTACGGCCTATCTTGAGGGTGGTTGCCTTGACAACCACAGTGTGCAGGTATGGTGTCCAGCATAGCACAGCAGGCTATATGATGGTCGCGCGCCCCCGCGCGTACACGCTGACCCTGCGACAGTCACGCTCAGGACAAAAACACCTGAGTCGTGACGTCATCCAAGTTAGCGTCGGCGCGCGAAAGGCGGAAGGACACGCTGGGGGGGGGGGGTGACGGAGTACTCACGCTCTTCTTCCGCAGGTGCAGTCCGTGCTTAAGTAGTCCCGGCAGGTCCCGGATTTTGTGCTTGAGCTGAGCCTGGTCCCGCGCGCTCCGGTTCCACCGTAAGCCCGCGAGCAAGCCGTCCTCTGCGGGCTCCGAGTCCTCCATGACGGACACTAAAACTAAAAGAAAACAGTCCCACGTTTGTGTTCCGAGTGTTGTCCTCAACGTCCGCGCCACTTCTCCGCCATTGCCCCGCTCATCCTCTTCCTCCTTTTTTTTTTTTCCCGCCTCGCCGTCTCACGGAGCGAGCCGCATCACGCGCTCGCGACACACCGAGGCGTGGACGACGTTTAACGACCTACTTGTGTTCCGCAGCACGTCACGTCACGCCGCCGACACCACCACCACTGTTACCACCACCGCTGCTGCTACTGCTGCTCCACCCTCAGGCTGGCGTGCACGCCCCCGGGTGAGCAGGTTGACGAGGCGTGCGCGTGCGTGTGACTGAGGAGGAGGAGGAGGGGGGGTTGGTGGTGGGGGGTTGAATCGCTTTTGACTCCCTTAGGCAGGCCTGGGCAATCATTTTGACTCGGGGGCCACATTTAGAGAACAAAATGTGTCCGGGGGCCGGTATATCTATTTGAAGGAACACTAATACAAAACTTCACAATAAGTGAAGTGAAGTGAATTCAATTTATATAGCGCTTTTCTCTAGTGACGCTTTACATCAGGGATCCCCCAAACTTTTTGACTTGGGGGCCGCGTTGGGTTAAAACTAGAGATGTCCGATAATATCGGCCTGCCGATATTATCGGCCGACATATGCGTTAAAATGTAATATCGGAAATTATCGGTATCGGGTTTTTTTATTATCGGTATCGTTTTTTTTTTTTTTTTTTTATTAAATCAATATAAAAAACACAAGATACACTTACAATTAGTGCACCAACCCAAAAAACCTCCCTCCCCCATTTCTTTCTGTTATCAATATTCTGGTTCCTACATTATATATCAATATATATCAATACAGTCTGCAAGGGATACAGTCCGTAAGCACACATGATTGTGCGTGCTGCTGCTCCACTAATAGTACTAACCTTTAACAGTTAATTTTACTCATTTTCACGAATTACTAGTTTCTATGTAACTGTTTTTATATTGTTTTACTTTTTTTTTATTCAATAATTTTTTTTAAATTCATCTTATTTTATTTTTATTTTTTTTTAAAAAAGGACCTTATCTTCACCATACCTGGTTGTCCAAATTAGCCATAATAATGTGTTAATTCCACGACTGTATATATCGGTATCGGTTGATATCGGTATCGGTAATTAAGAGTTGGACAATATCGGATATAATAAAATCATTTTATTTCATCTGCTTGTTTCTTTCCTCCACTTCCTCGTTACTCAAGATTAAAATGTAAGATTTTACAGCCCTGATATGATTATTAATGAAGAACAAACATTACATTTTATTAGAGATGTCCGATAACATCGGCCTGCCGATAAATGCTTTAAAATGTAATATCGGAAATTATCGGTATCGGTTTTTGTTATCATCGGTACAGGTGTTTTTTAATTAAATCCACATAAAAAACACAAGATACACTTACAATTAGTGCACCAACCCCAAAACCTCCCTCCCCCATTTACACTCATTCACACAAAAGGGTTGTTTCATATTCTGGTTCCTACATTATATATCAATATATATCAATACAGTCTGCAAGGGATACAGTCCGTAAGCACACATGATTGTGCGTGCTGCTGCTCCACTAATAGTACTAACCTTTAACAGTTAATCTTACTCATTTTCATTAATTACTAGTTTCTATGTAACTGTTTTTGTATTGTTTTACTTTCGTTTTTATTCAAGAATATGTTTTTTGTTTATTTATCTTATTTTATTTTATTTTATTTTTTTAAAAAGGACCTTATCTTCACCATACCTGGTTGTCCAAATTAGGCATAATAATGTGTTAATGCTATGACTGTGATATCGGCATGCCGATATTATCGGCCAATAAATGCTTTAAAAAATGTAATATCGGAAATTATCGGTATAATTTTTTTTATTATCGTTATCGGGTTTTTTTTGGTGTGTTTTTTTATTTTTTATTTTTTTATTAAATCAACATAAAAAACACAAGATACACTTACCCCCATTTACACTCATTCACACAAAAGGGTTGTTTCTTTCTGTTATTAATATTCTGGTTCCTACATTATATATCAATATATATCAATACAGTCTGCAAGGGATACAGTCCGTAAGCACACATGATTGTGCGTGCTGCTGCTCCACTAATAGTACTAACCTTTAACAGTTAATTTTACTCATTTTCATGAATTACTAGTTTCTATGTAACTGTTTTTATATTGTTTTACTTTTTTTTTATTCAATAATTTTTTTTAAATTTATCTTATTTTATTTAATTTTTTTTTAAAAAAAAGGACCTTATCTTCACCATACCTGGTTGTCCAAATTAGCCATAATAATGTGTTAATTCCACGACTGTATATATCGGTATCGGTTGATATCGGTATCGGTAATTAAGAGTTGGACAATATCGGATATAATAAAATCATTTTATTTCATCTGCTTCTTTCTTTCCTCCACTTCCTCGTTACTCAAGATTAAAATGTAAGATTTTACAGCCCTGATATGATTATTAATGAAGAACAAACATTACATTTTATTAGAGATGTCCGATAACATCGGCCTGCCGATAAATGCTTTAAAATGTAATATCGGAAATTATCGGTATCGGTTTTTGTTATCATCGGTACAGGTGTTTTTTAATTAAATCCACATAAAAAACACAAGATACACTTACAATTAGTGCACCAACCCCAAAACCTCCCTCCCCCATTTACACTCATTCACACAAAAGGGTTGTTTCATATTCTGGTTCCTACATGATATATCAATATATATCAATACAGTCTGCAAGGGATACAGTCCGTAAGCACACATGATTGTGCGTGCTGCTGCTCCACTAATAGTACTAACCTTTAACACTTAATCTTACTCATTTTCATTAATTACTAGTTTCTATGTAACTGTTTTTGTATTGTTTTACTTTCGTTTTTATTCAAGAATATGTTTTTAGTTTATTTATCTTATTTTATTTTATTTTTTTTAAAAGGACCTTATCTTCGCCATACCTGGTTGTCCAAATTAGGCATAATAATGTGTTAATGCTATGACTGTAATATCGGCATGCCGATATTATCGGCCAATAAATGCTTTAAAAAATGTAATATCGGAAATTATCGGTATAATTTTTTTTATTATCGTTATCGGGTTTTTTTTGTGTGTGTGTTTTTTTATTTTTATTTTTTTAATTAAATCAACATAAAAAACACAAGATACACTTACCCCCATTTACACTCATTCACACAAAAGGGTTGTTTCATATTCTGGTTCCTACATTATATATCAATATATATCAATACAGTCTGCAAGGGATACAGTCCGTAAGCACACATGATTGTGCGTGCTGCTGGTCCACTAATAGTACTAACCTTTAACAGTTAATTTTACTCATTTTCATTCATTACTAGTTTCTATGTAACTGTTTTTATATTGTTGTACTTTCTTTTTTATTCAAGAAAATGTTTTTAATTTAGTTATCTTATTTTATTATTATTTTTAAAAAGTACCTTATCTTCACCATACCTGGTTGTCCAAATTAGGCATAATAATGTGTTAATTCCACGACTGCATATATCGGTTGATATCGGTATCGGTTGATATCGGTATCGGTAATTAAAGAGTTGGACAATATCGGAATATCGGCAAAAAGCCATTATCGGACATCCCTAGTTAAAACAATTTGGCCGGGGGCCAGGCTATATAAATATACACCATATTGCCAAAAGTATTTGGCCACCCATCCAAATGTTGAGAATCAGGTGTCCTAATCACTTGGCCCGGTGTATCAAATCAAGCACTTAGGCATGGAGACTGTTTCTACAAACATTTGTGTTAGAATGGGCCGCTCTCAGTGATTTCCAGCGTGGAACTGTCATAGGATGCCACCTGTGCAACAAATCCAGTCCTGAAATTTCCTCACTCCTAAATATTCCAAAGTCAACTTTATTATAAGAAACTGGAAGAGTTTGGGAACAACAGCAACTCAGCCACCAAAGTGGTAGGCCACGTAAATTGACAGAGAGGGGTCAGCGCAAACACTTTCTGCACAGTCGGTTGCTACGGAGCTCCAAACGTCATGTGACCTTCCAATTAGCCCACGTACAGTACGCAGAGAGCTTCATGGAATGGGTTTCCATGGCCGAGCAGCTGCATCTAAGCCATACATCACCAAGTCCAATGCAAAGGGTGGGATGCAGTGGTGTAAAGCAGTGGTCCCCAACCACCAGGCCGCAGACCGGTACCGGTCCGTGGACCGATTGGTACCGGGCCGCGGCCACACAAGAAATTAAAAAAAAAGTGTTTTTTTAAATTTTTTAAATCAACATAAAAAACACAATATATACATTATATATCAATATGAATAAATCGTAAGTACACATGATTGGATTTCTTTATGACAAAAAAAAAAAAAATTTTTTTTTACTAACGTTATGACAGACCGCCGTAAAAAACGTAATGGAATTTTACATTTTTCTATGAAGGATAAAACATTGAATATTGACCAAATATGAACGTCACACCCCCTTTCGATCGACATATTTTACAATCAAGTGAAACGCAACAAAAATGCAACAAACAGTCACAAATGAACGCAAAGGGTACAAAATAAACATACCTACAATCTGATATATCACTAAGCTTTAGAACTTTGTTGTGAAAATCTCCTTCGGCGTCTGTGGAAACGCTCCCCGCCCACACTGCTTGGTGCCTCGTCTGAGCTGCTGTGACGTGACCGTGACTGATAACTGGACTTTGATAAACTCGCGGACTGACTGGCGCCAGCTCGCTAGCAGAAATGCTAACATGAAAACAAGAGTTGTTAACTTATTATGTGGAAATAGTGTCAAAGCGCTTTGAGTTCCTTAAAAAAAAAGGTAGAACAGCGCTATACAAGTACAACCCATTTACCATTTAACGCAGGGATTTTCAAACTTTTTCGACTCAAGGTCCACATTGAGCTGAAAGATTATGGTCGGGGGCCAGACTATCTATTTATGTAATATATATGACATAATTTATATAAATATATATATATATATATTTTTTTTATATACTGTATATATATATATATACACACACATACGTATGTATATATGTATATACTGTATATATATTTATACACACACACACATATATATATATACATACATACATATGTATGTATGTATATATATATACACATATGTACACAAATATATATATATATATACTGTATATATATATATATACACATATGTACACAAATATATATATATATATATATATACACACAAATATACATATATACACAAATATGTATATACATACACTAGCGTTCAAAAGTTTGGGGTCACCCAAACAATTTTGTGGAATAGCCTTCAATTCTAAGAACAAGAATAGACTGTCGAGTTTCAGAAGAAAGTTCTCTTTTTCTGGCCATTTTGAGCGTTTAATTGACCCCACAAATGTGATGCTCCAGAAACTCAATCTGCTCAAAGGAAAGTCAGTTTTGTAGCTTCTGTAACGAGTTAAACTGTTTTCAGATGTGTGAACATGATTGCACAAGGGTTTTCTAATCATCTATTAGCCTTCTGAGCCAATGAGCAAACACATTGTACCATTAGAACACTGGAGTGATAGTTGCTGGAAATGGGCCTCTATACACCTATGTAGATATTGCACCAAAAACCAGACATTTGCAGCTAGAATAGTCATTTACCACATTAGCAATGTATAGAGTGTACTTCTTTAAAGTTAAGACTAGTTTAAAGTTATCTTCATTGAAAAGTACAGTGCTTTTCCTTCAAAAATAAGGACATTTCAATGTGACCCCAAACTTTTGAACGGTAGTGTATATATAAAAATACATACAGTATATACTGTATATATATATACAGTATATATTTATATATATAAATAAACATACATATATAGATACTAAGAATAAAACAGTACTTTTTGGATCACATTCAACAATACCGCGATAATAACGATAACTGTGATGTTTAGGTCACGATAACCGTGAAATGACAGGTTACAAAGAGCTTTTACGCGCAGTGTTGGCCTAAAAAACACATTTTTATTCATGTACCTTTAGAATTTTATTTTGAAAAATCACAGAGTGTTAATCAATTTAATAAAAGAAAAGAAAACAACCCCAATTTTAACCCAACCCCAGCTGTACAATACTTAGGATAGAAATGTACAAAGCAATTGAGAAGACAATACTTATTAAATGCAAAAATAATACCAATACCTATAATAATAATAATAATAGTAATATCTACAATAGTTTAATGTTTTAATCAAAAAATATTTATTTTTTTAAAAATTGGCAAAAAAAAAAAAAAAGTTGTTTTTTTTTCATTTAAATCCATTCTCGAAAATTAT
>NC_084750.1:15997240-16052240 GCF_033978785.1 Entelurus aequoreus | reverse complement strand
AAGCACTTGGCTGGGAAACAGGCAGTGACGCACTCAGAGCGGACTGTCTCTCGCTAGCGTTACAATTGTCCATGCCAACAAAGCAAAAGAAGGCGCTCAAAAGTACAGTAAGGCTCTACTTTTCAAAGTGCATTAACTCAATGCTAATTTACAATCGATTAGCATTAGCAATTTTACATGGCGAATGTAACACTTTCAAATTGAATAATGAAAACTACAACTAAAATGCTCGTTACAATCAAACAACTGGTGTGTGCTTGTAACACTTTGGAGGACTCAACAACAAAATAGCACTTTTTAAAAAACATAATTATGCATGAAAAACTTAATTGTCATATAACTTGGTACTTGACACATTCTAGCTGTAAGCATGCTAAGTTTTATATAGCTAATTTTGCAGGAATACACTTCAAAGTCATATAACTTGGTACTTGACACAGTCCGTGTGTTAGCATGCTAACTTTTTTATAGCTAATTTTGCATGCATACACTTCAAAGTCATATAACTTGGCACTTGACACATTCTAGCTGTTAGCATGCTAACTTCTTATAGTAAATTTTGCATGCAAACTCTTCATAGTCATATAACTTGGTACTTGACACATTCCGTGTGTTAGCATGCTAAGTTTTTCATAGCTAATTTTGCATGCATACGCTTCATAGTCATATAACTTGGTACTTGACACATTGTAACTTTTAGCATGCTAACTCTTTTTATAGCTAATTTCGCATGCATACACTTCATAGTCATATAACTTGGTACTTGACACAGTCTGTGTGTTAGCATGCTAAGTTTTTTATAGCTAATTTTGCATGCATACACTTCAAAGTCATATAACTTGGCACTTGACACATTCTAGCTGTTAGCATGCTAACTTCTTATAGTAAATTTTGCATGCAAACTCTTCATAGTCATATAACTTGGTACTTGACACATTCCGTGTGTTAGCATGCTAAGTTTTTTATAGCTAACTTTGCATGCATACACTTCATAGTCATATAACTTGGTACTTGACACATTGTAACTTTTAGCATGCTAACTTTTTATAGTTAATTTCTCATGCAAATACTTCATAGTCATATAACTTGGTACTTGACACATTCTGTGTGTTAGCATGCTAACTTTTTTTATAGCTAATTTGGCACGCATATGCTTCAAAGTCCTATAACTTGGTACTTGACGCAAACAACACTTTTGACGGCATAATATTGTCTTCCAGCAAAACAAAGCCACTCGAGTGTCAACAAAGCGGAGGCTGGTTCACCTCTTGCCAAACTGCTGAGAAGGTGATTCCGCAGTGGAGGGAGATGAGAAATAAGCTGCTCGGTGCACCCTGGGGACTCCTCTACGACACACACACCGCAAATAAAGCTGATGGTGTGAATGTAGAACGCAGCATAAAACCTGCAGCTTGCACGGGTATTATTGGGGAGAGCGGCAAGAAGAGATGAGGAGCACAAGAAAGGTGAGGGACGAGCGAGATGAAGCAAGGAGAGAGAGTGAAGAAATAATTACCTTAGGACTTGGCAAAGCCTTTCATCCCAAAACTGTCACCACACACACACACACACACACACACACACACACACACACACACACACACACACACACACACACACACACACACACACACACACACACACACACTCTTGTATTTCTTACCTTCTTGAGACCTGAGAAAAATGCCCCCCCCCCCTCTTTAGGACCAGCCTTTCTAGATATATAAAGATGTGTATTTACAACATTAATAATATATACATACTATGCAAATATAAAAAAGCTAGTTGTGAAAAATGAGTTGGAATTTCACAAGAAAAACTTTGAATTTTGGCAGTATTATAATAAAAGTCGTAATTTTACTCAACGCAAGTCAAAATTTTACAAGAAAAACTTTGTGCAATGTTATGATACAAATTGGGATATCACTCAATAAAAGTCGCGATTTTACATGAAAAGCTTACAATTTTGGCAATTTTATGAAAAGAGTCGTAATTTTACACGACAAAAGTCCCAATTTTATAAGAAAACTTTAAAATGTTGGCAATATTATAATAATAATCGGAATTTTACTTGGCAAAATGATGACAAAAAGTCATAATTTTACTCCAAAAATGTCACTGTTTTACAAGAACAACAAATGAAATTGGCAATATTGTGATAAAAGTCAGAGTTTTATACGACAAATGTCACCATTTTGCATTAAGAAGTAATCTTTTTACTTCAAAAAAGTAATAATTTTACGAGAAAATATTGCAATATTACAGAAGCAGAAAGAATATGAGAAATTGTTCCCGATTTTATAAGAAAAAAAGTCGACACATTGTGAGAAAAAGACTGCTTTTAGTTAAATTTTTTATTATTGGTTTTTAATCTTCATTATTTACTTCAAGTTATTACAGTATGTCTCTATATACATATTTTTATTATTTTTTTCAAATTAATTTTGGCCAAAAGGGGCGCATAACAATTTCTTAAACACACTTGTTATTACATATGTTGACCAGAGGGGGAGCCCTTCGAATTTTTACACACACTTGTTATTTCATATGTTGACCAGAGGGGGAGCACTTTTAAGAGCGACACACAGCCAATTAGAAAAATCCCTCCTTTTTTGGGACCACCCTCATTTTGATAGATGTCACCAGCAGGGGGTGCAAATGAGACATTCTCTATTAGATGCAATGTTATTGTGTCCATGATTTATGTCATCACTTGTTCACACCTCCTCATATGGAAGATACTTTTCCTTCTTCATGTCTCAAGAAGGCTAGAAATACAAGAACACACACACACACACACATTCTTGTATTTGTTACCTTCTTGAGACCTGAGAATAATGCCTCTCTCTTTAGGACCAGCCTTTCTAGATATATAAAGATGTGTATTTACAACATTAATAATATATACATACTATGCAAGTATAAAAAAGCTTGTTGTGAAAAATAAATTGGAATTTCACAAGAAAAAGGTCACAGTTTCACAAGAAAAACTTAAAATTTTGGCAATATTGTAATAAAAGTCATCATTTTACACAACGCAAGTCAAAATTTTACAAGGAAAACTGAACATTTGTGCAACATTATGATAAAAGTTGGAATTTTACTCAATAACGGTCGCAATTTCACAAGAAAAGCTTAAAATTTTGGCAACTTTGTGAAAAAGTCACAATTTTATAAGAACCCTTTAAAATTTTGCCAGTATAACAATAATAATCGGAATTTTACTTGGCAAAATGATGACAAAAGTCATAATTCTACTCAAAAAATGTCACTATTTTACAAGAACAACAAAAACATTGGCAATATTGTGATAAAGGTCAGAATTTTATACGACAAATGTCACCATTTTGCATTAAAAAGTAATAATTTTACGTAAAAAGAGTAATAATTTTACGAGAAAATATTGCAGTATTACAGAAACAGAAAGAATATGAGAAATTGTTCCCAATTTCATAAGTAAAAAGTCGACACATTGTGAGAAAAAGACTGATTTCCGTTCATTTATTATCATTTTTTGTTTGTAATTGGTTTTTAATCTTCATTATTTACTTCAAGTTATTACAGTATGTCTTTTTTATTTATTTATTTATATTTAATATTTATTTTATTAGTTTTATTAATTTTGGCCAGAGGGGGCGCATTTCAATATCTTACACACACTTGTTATTACATATGTTGAC
The DNA here is from genome assembly GCF_033978785.1 of Entelurus aequoreus. Classification (NCBI taxonomy): domain Eukaryota; kingdom Metazoa; phylum Chordata; class Actinopteri; order Syngnathiformes; family Syngnathidae; genus Entelurus; species Entelurus aequoreus. The sequence continues at coordinate 16,048,560 of NC_084750.1, read as the reverse complement.
CAGAGGGGGAGCACTTTTAAAAGCGACACACGGTCAATTAAAAAAATCCCTCCTTTTTGGGACCACCCTCATTTTGATAGATGTCACCAGCAGGGGGTGCAAATGAGACATTCTCTATTACAGGGGTCACCAACCTTTTTGAAAGCAAGAGCTACTTCTTGGGTACTGATTAATGCGAAGGGCTACCAGTTTGATACACACTTAAATAAATTGCCAGAAATAGCCAATTTCCTCAATTTACCTTTAACTCTATGTTATTATTAATAATTAATGATATTTACACTTAATTGAACGGTTTAAAAGAGGAGAAAACACGAAAAAAATGACAATTAAATTTTGAAACATAGTTTATCTTCAATTTCGACTCTTTAAAATTCAAAATTCTACCGAAAAAAAGAAAAGAAAAACTAGCTAATTCGAATCTTTTTTAAAAAAATTAAAAAAGAATTTATGGAACATCATTAGTAATTTTTCCTGATTAAGATTCATTTTAGAATTTTGATGACATGTTTTAAATAGGTTAAAATCCAATCTGCACTTTGTTAGAATATAAAACAAATTGGACCAAGCTATATTTCTAACAAAGACAAATCATTATTTCTTCTAGATTTTCCAGAACAAAAATTTTAAAAGAAATTCAAAAGACTTTGAAATAAGATTTAGATTTGATTCTACAGATTTTCTAGATTTGCCAGAATAATTTTTTTGAATTTTAATCATAATAAGTTTGAAGAAATATTTCACAAATATTCTCTGTCGAAAAAACAGAAGCTAAAATGAAGAATTAAATTAAAATGTATTTATTATTCTTTACAATAAAAATTTTTTTTTTACTTGAACATCGATTTAAATTGTCAGGAAAGAAGAGGAAGGAATTTAAAAGGTAAAAAGGTATATGTGTTTAAAAATCCTAAAATCATTTTTAAGGTTGTATTTTTTCTCTAAAATTGTCTTTCTGAAAGTTATAAGAAGCAAAGTAAAAAAAGTAATGAATTTATTTAAACAAGTGACGACCAAGTCTTTAAAATATTTTCTTGGATTTTCAAATTCTATTTGAGTTTTGTCTCTCTTAGAATTAAAAATGTCGGGCAAAGCGAGACCAGCTTGCTAGTAAATAAATACAATTTAAAAAATAGAGGCAGCTCACTGGTAAGTGCTGCTATTTGAGCTATTTTTAGAACAGGCCGGCGGGCTACTCATCTGGTCCTTACGGGCTACCTGGTTGGTGACCCCTGCTATATTAGATGCAATGTTATTGGGACCATGATTTATGTCATCACTTGTTCACACCTCCTCATATGGAAGATACTTTTCCTTCTTCATGTCTCAAGAAGGCTAGAAATACAAGAACACACACACACACACACACACACACACACACACACACACACACACACACACACACACACACACACACAGACAATTGTATGTACTCCTATTTTTACCCCTCCCCAAGCCCGTGTCCTGCATATAAACTCAGCATCTGCACAGACTAACACATGTGCCTTTATCTCTCTCACACACACACACACACACACACACACACACACACACACACACACACACACACACACACACACACACACACACACACACACACACACACACACACACACACACACACACACACACACACACACACCCACACACACACTGAGTGCTCTCGTCAAACAAATGCAGTGGTGATGAAATATTAAAGGGTGCACTTCTAATGGAGTGAAAAGAAAGAAAGACAATGTCTCTGACAGAATGCAACCTGCCAACAGAGGAGAAGACACGATGAGAGCAAACACGTTGACGTTGTTTTAAGAATCATTACAAAGTTTGTGTTGTGCACAAACTCTTGCATGGACTCACTTTTTAGTCAGCATTTAAAGCGGTCATATTATGATTTAAAACCGTAACTTGTGGTCTACATCAGTGGTCCCCAACCTTTTTGTAGCTGCTTTATGAAAATGTGTCCCAGTTTTTCATAAAGAAATACAATCATGTGTGCTTACGGACTGTATCCCTGCGACTGTATTGATCTATATCGACATATAATGTATATATTGTGTTCTTTATGTTGATTTAATAAAAAATAAAAATATTTTTTTTGTTTTTTTTTTATTTCTTGTGCGGCCTCGGTACCAATCGTTCCGCGGCCCGGTGGTTGGGGACCACTGGTCTACATGACATGTCATGGAGCTTCTTCATGATGTTTTACAGACCCCCTTTTTGACCGTCTATTCAGGACGTCCTATTTACGTGCCTCCACTTCGACAGTGCCTTCTCCCCGCCATATGTACCGAGGATGTCGTTGTGGCTTGTGCAGCCCCGTGAGACACTTGTGATTTAGGGCTATATAAATAAACATTGATTGATTGATTGATCTTTGTTGTCGTTTTTTGGCGCTTCCATATGAAGTGTACTGACAGATGTAAGTCCAAAATATACACTCATTCATGTTAAAAAATGGAAACAGTGAAGGGGTATATACACACATATATGTATGTATATATGTGTGTATATATATACTACATATATGTATATATATATACATATATGTATATATATATATATATATATATATATATATATATATATATATATATATATATATATATATATATATATATATATATATATATATATATATATATATATATATATATATATATATATATATATATAGAGCTACCAGCTAACATCCATCCGCAGTCAGCAGTGTTTTAGCTACTTCTAAATCACTAATCCTCGCCTCCGTGGCGACAAATAAAGTAAGTTTCTTACAAGTATCATTATCACTGGAGGACGAGGAATAGCTAAACATGCTTCACTACACACCGTAGGAGGATACAATAGCTCTCAGGCGTCACAATGTAAACAAACGCCATGGGTGGATCTACACCGGACATCCACCGTAATGATACCAAGTACAAGAGTGTATCTAGTCGATGCTACTATGATGACATGGATATTTTTTATCGTCACCAAATTTTCAAATTCATATTATGTTCATAAAGTCAGGAAATACGTCCCTGGACACATGAGGACTTAAATTATGACCAATGTATGATTCTGTAACTACTTGGTATCGGATCGATACCTAAATTTGTGGTATCATCCAAAACTAATATAAAGTATCAAAGAAGAGAAGAATAAGTGATTATTACATTTTAACAGAAGTGTAGATAGAACATGTTGAAAGAGAAAGTAAGCAGATATTAACAGTAAATAAACAATATTTTTTTTTACAGTTTGTCCTCTATAATGTGTACAAAATAATAGGTGTATAAATGACACAATATGTTACTGCATACGTCAGCAGACTAATTAGGAGTCTTTGTTTGTTTACTTACTACTAAAAGACAAGTTGTCTAGTATGTTCACTATTTTATTTAAGGACTAAATTGCAATAATAAACATGTTTCATGTACACTAAGATTTTTTGTTAAAATAAAGCCAATAATGCCATTTTTTGTGTTCCCCTTTATTTAGAAAAGTATCGAAATACGGTACCAGTATCAAAATATTGGTATCGACACAACCTTACATTCTAGCGTGCAATAGGATCCTCTGGGTATAACTGCTGCAACATTGCCATCTAGCGGTACAACCAGTAAACTGCAGCTTACACTCAAGCTCCTGCCTTGTGAAATCCATGTTCATTATTGAATTAAAAAAAATACCTGCTTGAATGTGTAGTCCACACAAACTATAGTATTACATGTAGTCAACTTTAATAATAGTATTTATGTTTACACAATCATCTTTTACAACAATGTTTCTCTATTTTCTGTCACTTTAAATCACTATTGAAAACAAATAGTCCTTTTCCAGTTCATTCCGGTCCCAAACGTCTCCATTTTTACGCCTTTTAGCGCTGTACACAAGGGCTGCTGTGTACTTATATAGCTGGCTTAGATTGAGACCCGCCACCCGAACAGCTGCTGCAACAATCGGTTTGTATTAACATTGAATACCAGCGTGAAGACCCAAGTGATGAAATACTCCCCTGCTGCTCGCATTAATTGAGAAACACTGATTTATAAGAAATTATTCAGCTTCTAAAATCAAAACGGTTTGTTCTGATGAGACAGAATACTGTATGATACTTCCTGTACGTGCATCAAACACTACCCCAACATCAAAGATTTTCAGGTTAATCCTACAGTGATGACACTTTCATTTTCCCCGTGTGCTCAGAGAACATATTACACAAAAACAAAAATAAACCAACTTCCCCAAAAAAGGTTATTCATTGATAACGAAAGACTAAAATGAGGAAGAGTCGGTGGGGGTCGTAAATTGAACGATGACACAGCAATATTTGGACACAAGGATAGGGATGATGTTCGAAACCGGTTCTCCCGGTTGTTCGATAAGAAAAGAACCGTTCGATAAGAAAAGAACCGATTCCACAGACTCGAATCCCTTTTTGAGAACTGGTTCCCGTTATCGAGGCTACTATAGTAAAGAAAAAGAGTTGGTTCTTTATTCGAATCCCTGGGAACGAATCCTGTCCCACAAGAAATGCCCTGTGGGACATCACAGGAAATGACGTAGCTCAGTCATTAGACTGAGCTACGTCATTTCCTGTGATCAGGGCCGGCCCGTGGCATAGGCCGTATAGGCAAATGCTAAGGGCGCCGTCCATCAGGGGGCGCCACGCCAGTGCCACAAATGTTGGAGAAAAAAAATTAAAAAAAATAAAAGTTGGTACTATTATTTCTAAATACAAAAAATAATCCCACGTTATTTAAAATGCAAAGTAAAGCCTATTTAATAGAAATATTATTTGTTACAACATTACGGTGCACCCCTCCCTTCCCGTGTCATGACTCTTTTTGGACTCACCACGTCAAAAAATCAACACAAGATGTCAAAACGGCCAAAACTGTCAGGTACCTAGGGAAGAAAAAAGAGAAAAGAAGAGGAGAAACGAGAAAAAGACAGCGGTAGCAGGTAGGTAACGTTAGCCTACATTAAATTATTTGTCTGTTACAGAATTGGATAGTAACCTGGCTTTTTAGCATTAAGCTAATGCTACATGATTCGGCACTTGCTAATCAATAAATAGCGAGTTCTGTTTTAACGTCGGGTTAATATTGTGGAGGGGGCTAAATTGTTATGGAAAATAATAATGTAATGTTAGGTAATTACAGTACTACCACCTTACATTCCTCAGGGACATTTGTATTAGATCTTTTAAGCAGGTGTTTTTTGTTGACATTGTTATTGCCTTCTGGTTAGCTAATGTTTGCCCTGCAGGTAATAGTCACTTTTCCACCCCTTTATATATTAGGTATAGTTGTAAGCCTAGTTGTTAAAGTGCACATCATTAATGTTAATTAAGCAATATCACATGAGAGGGAATGCTGTTTTTTTTTATTTGAGCACTGCTGTGATTCGGTTAAAGATAATCCATAACATAACATTCTCATATAATATGTTAATTTGCTTTCTTTAAGTAAAAAAAAAAAAGGTCAAAGACAAAGCTGTTCGGTTTCTTGTGAGTATATACACTTCACTGCCGATGTGGGGGGGGGGGGGGGGGGGGGCGCCACCTAAAATCTTGCCTAGGGCGCCAGATTGGTTAGGGCCAGGCCTGCCTGTGATGTCACACAAGCAGCAAAAACAATGGACCGGAAAAAACCCCTCAAGGCATGGCTATTCACCTATAGTGATCCCGGAGACAGGTTGTTTTTGTGTTACTGTATATATTTGTTTTTCTGAAAAATCCCACTTAATATACTTTGGGTAACAACAGTCAATATTTATTTATTTTATTTTTTTAGGGGGGTAACAGTCAATATTTATTTTATTTTATTTTTTTCTTATAAAATAAAAGTGAGCTTTTGTTAAACCAAATATTGTGGTTTTTTCCCACATACAACCACCTATCTGGATTCGATAAGAGAATCGATAAGGAATCGGTTCGATAAGAGGAATCGATAATGGGCTCGAACTCGATCATTTCTTATCAAACATCATCCCTACACAATGAGGTGACATAAATGGGAAGAACGTCAAGCTATTTTAATTCCTCTCTCTATTACTGTAATAACATTTCAATAGAAGTGATAGGAACTGAAATGGAAAAACGGCTAGAAAGAGGAAAGTACAAAATAATGCTGAATAATTTGACCTGGATATGGGAACTGCAGCCTGGTCCAGACCCCGATGAGGACGACGAGCATGCAGATGAGCTTCCCTGGCACGGTTTCTTTGGTTATGCAGACCAATTGTTGCAGCAGCTGTCCGGGTGGCGGGGTCTCAGACGAGCATGGATGCACCTGCTGGACGTGGAGGTCTTGGGCTGGTGTGTTTGCGGTCGTGAGGCCGGTTAGATGTACTGCCAAATTCTCTGAAATGCCCGGTTTCTCACAGTTTGTGCAGACATTCTTTGGTTATGCAAACCAATTGTTGCAGCAGCTGTCCGGGTGACGGGTCTCAGACGAGCATGGATGCACCTGCTGCATGTGGAGGTCCTGGGCTGGTGTGTTTGCGGTCGTGAGGCCGGTTAGATATACTGCCAAATTCTCTGAAATGCCCGGTTTCTCACAGTTTGTGCAGACATTCTTTGGTTATGCAAACCAATTGTTGCAGCAGCTGTCCGGGTGGCGGGGTCTCAGACGAGCATGGATGCACCTGCTGGACGTGGAGGTCTTGGGCTGGTGTGTTTGCGGTCGTGAGGCCGGTTAGATGTACTGCCAAATTCTCTGAAACGCCTTTGGAGACGGCTTATGGTAGAGGAATGAACATTCGATTCACGGGCGACAGCTCTGGTGGACGTTCCTGCCGACTGCACGCTCCCTCAAAACGTGCGACATCTGTGGCATTGTGCTGTGTGATAAAACCGCACATTTCAGAGTGGCCTTTTACTGTAGGCAGCCTAAAGCACACCTGTGCGTTAATCATGCTGTTCGATGCCACACCTGTGAGGTGGGATGTGTCATGATCGCTGGTCTGGATCATGTTTTTTGTTATTTTCTGCTAGTTTAAGACTCCATTAGTTCCTGTTTTTGTGCACCCTTGTTTGTTTTAGTTTCCATGACGACTTATGATTTTCACCTGCCTCTTGCGTTCGGGTCACACCTGTCTCTAATCAGTGGCATTGCTTGTTTTCTGGAGATACCATAGTTCATGCTCATTGTTTCATGCCACAGTAAGTTTTGTTTGTTTCATGTCCATAGTTCAGGCCAAGTGTTAGCGTATGTTTTCTGTTTGAAGTTTTATGTCCCTTAGCCTCTCGTGCAATCGGCACGCTTTCCTTTTGTTTTAGTTCCTGACTTTTGTCCTGTGTAGGATTTATTAATTAATAAATATGTTCCTACCTACTACCTTTGTCCGGAAAAGTCAGTTTGCTTCCTGGGAGAACAAGCCTCGCAGTAAGTTGTCAAAACCCCCACGTTATGACAGGATGGACTATCTTGGCAAAGAAGAAATGCTCACTAACGCAGATTTAGAAAGATTTGTGAACAATATTTCAGAGGAATAAGTCTGTCAAATTTAGAACTTTGAGTTCAACTCCTGAAAAATGGGAGCAAAAGCGTTTATATTTTTGTCGAGTGTATTTATGATATGTGTCCTGACACTAAATATTCGTATATATCGGCTCATTATGAATTGTATTGGTGACCTTTTTAAATGTTCTTACGATATCAATATTGACTTTTTCCGATGATGACATTGGAGTTGTTGAAACATTCAGGTTTTGTTATTCATGTGAGAACTTGTATTCCCCTATTTGTACATCAACATATGTGAGATTAAACACACTATTTAGTTGTTTGTTCATTACTGTATCATATTCTTATTGAATGTGGATTATTGTACGGTTCATCAGCCTTGTGTATTTAACAGGATTTTTTTTTAGTGGGTGTTTTCTCTCACTGATGACATAAAATTAGCAGAATTAGTATCACGAGACAATTAACATTTTCATGTGGACTAAAGGTCAACCCAGACTAGAGATCAAGAGAGAAAATTCAAACGTGAGTCACATACAGTAAGTATATCAAACTATTTTCTCTTTTTCCTTTTCATCAGTGACTAAACCCTGAGAGGAAATGATTGTGAAGGCGTAACATTACAAAGGAGAATTAAAGTATTAAAGTAGGTGTGGTTTCAGACGCCATTGTTTACCACAGGTTTACAAGCACTACTCGACACAGGAAAGCTCTCTTGTGAGCAAGAGTTGTGGTTATTCACACAGAAGAACTCCTGAGGGTTTGGAAAGACAATTGCAAAAGTCATGCGCCAGACCCCGCGAAGAACTGTAAACAAACCAAGACCCAGTCAGAGGGGACGCAAGCTACGTAACACGAGTGCATATCCCAGGCTTAAGGTTACCGGGATCCTAAGGTTTCCCTATCCTAAGGATTTTAGGATCCTACGGTTCCCGTAACCTAAGGTTTCAGGGTCCTAAGATTTCTAAGATCCTCAGGTTTCACTATCCTAAGGTTTCTAGGAATTTATGGTTTCACTATTCCAAGTTTTTTAGGATACTAAGGTTTGAGTTTCGTAAGGTATCAGTGCCCTAAGATTTCTAGTATCATAAGGTTTCAGTTTCCTAAGAATTCTAGGATTTTACGGTTTCACTATCATAAGACTTTTTAGGAACCTCAGGTCTCACTGTCCTAAGGTTTCTAGGAACCTATGGTTTCACTATTATAAGGTTTCAGTGTCCTAAGATGTCTATTATCATAAGGTTTCAGTTTCTTAAGAATTCTAGGATCCTATGGTGTTACTATCCTAAGATTTTTAGGAGCCTCAGGTCTCACTATCCTTAGGTTTCTAGGAACCTATGGTTTCACTATCCCTAAGTTTTTTAGGATCCTAAGGTTTCACTCTCCTAAGGTTTCAGTGTCCTAAGATTTCTTGTATCCTAAAGTTTTTGTGTCCAAACAATTATAGGAACCTATGATTTCAGTATCCAAAGATTTTTAGGATCCTCAGGTCTCACTATCGTAAGGTTTCTAGAACCTATGGTTTCACTATCCTCAGTTTTCTAGTTTCCTAAGGTGTCACTATCCTAAGGTTTTCTAGGAGTCTATGGTGTCACTATTCCAAGTTTTCTAGGATCCTAATGTTTGACTATCGTTAGATTTTAGTGTCCTAAGATTTCTGGTATCATAAGGTTTCAGTTTCCTAAAAATTCTAGGATCCTACGGTTTCACTATCCTAGATTTTTTTAGGATCCTCAGGATGGTTGTAAGTTTTTTAGGTTCCTAAGGTGTCACTATCCTAAGGTTTCAGTGTCTTAATTTTTCTAGCATACTAAGGTTTTTGTGTCCAAACAAATTCTAGGGACCTATGGTTTCACTATCCTAAGATTTTTAGGATCTTCAGCTCTCACTATCCTAAGGTTTCTAGAACCTAAGGTGTCTCTATCCTAAGGTTTCTAGGAATCTATGGTTTCACTATTCCAGGTTTTCTAGGATCCTAAGGTTTGACTATCGTAAGGTTTCAGTGTTCTAAGATTTCTAGTATCATAAAGTTTCAGTTTTCTAAGATTTCTAGGATCCTAAGGTTACTAGGAACCGGTGGTTTCACTACCCTAAGTTTTTTAGGATCTAAGGTTTCAGTGTCCTAAGATTTCTAGTATCATAAGGTTTCAGTTTCTTAAGAATTCTAGGATCCTACGGTTTCACTATCCAAAGATTTTATCCTACGGTTTCTAGGAACCTGTGGTTTCACTATCCTACGTTTTTTAGGATCCTAAGGTTTCAGTGGCCTAATATTTCTTATATCCTAAGATGTTTGTGTTCAATCAATTCTAGGATCCTATAGTTTCAGTATCCTAAGGTTTCTACTTCCTTCCTTACCTACGGTCTTCAACCAGACGGGATGTCAATTATATACATGTATATGTGTAAAATATAGAAGTGTTCTGCGTGTAAAAATGTATGGTTTTGAATGAAAGGTTTTGGTGTCCCAAATTTGACACCCGGGCCTAACTGGAGACGTTCAAGGTTCCGATCATGAAGTTATCTCAAATAAATAAAACCGATATATAAATAAAAATGTCATGTCATGGTACAGCAGCTATGAATGAAATGATGTCAAAGGTACTTGATGACATGCAAGGAGGAACCACAACATTTACTAGTATCGTCATTACTCACACGAGTGGACGCCGGAGGGAGGAAGGTATGAGGAAATCCCTGCGGTCAGAAGAATATATAATGCCCGAGTAAATGTGAAGACAAGACAAGTTTTACTGGTCCAGGCGGTCAACATTAAAGGAAGCTCAACCCAACCAACGACACGACATGCCCACTGAAGCCCGTAAGTCACATTCTGACCGCAGTTCAGTTCTTCCTCTTTCAGTCCATTCATGCTCTTCTCCTGCCCTCGCAGACACACACTTCCTCGCCGTGGGGGTGATGGCCGCCATGCTGCTGTGTGCCTCAGGAGCCCCGCTTAGAGACACACCCACCGCGCTTCCGTCAGGTGAGGAGGAGATGGAAACCTCAGACCTGATCAGCGCATCCCCCATTTGGGACTCGGTCATCAACGCAGCAAAACAACACCAGAAAGCCGTACGTTTAACCTGAGTTGTGTTTTCCTCTTCGTTTTTGTCAACTGCATTGCTGATTCTTCTTCTTTTCTTTTCAGTTTGATGATGAATTCCAAAATCAGGTCTCGTATCATGTCCTGGAGAACCACAAAGTATCCTCGCTGCCAGCAAAATGCCCCATCTCTAACTTCAGCAAGGTAAGGAAGGAAGTAGAAACCTTAGAAAACTGAAACCTTTCGAGCAGAGAAACATTTGGATACTGAAACCTTAGAATCCTAAAAAAGTTAGGATCTTACAATCTATAGGATACTGAAACCTTAAGATCTTAGAAAACTTAGGATACTGAAGCATAGGATTCTAGAAACGTTAGAATGGTGAAAACCTTAGGATGATAGAAAACTTAGGATACTGAAATCATAGCTTTCTTGAAACCATAGGATGGTAAAAACCTTAGGATACTGAAACCTTTCGAGCAGAGAAACATTTGGATCCTGACACCTTACAGTCCTAAAAAAGTTAGGATCTTACAATCCATAGGTTACTGAAACCCTAAGACACTGAAACCTTAAGATTATAGAAATCTTAGGATACGGAAACGTTAGATCCTAGAAACCTTAGGATATTGAAACCTTGGGATCCTAAAAACCTTAGGACGATAGAAACTTAGGATACTGAAAACTTAGCATCCTTGAATTCTTACGATGATAAAAACCTTAGGATACTGAAACCTTGGGATCATAGTTTCCAGAGGATACTGAAATCTGGGGATTCTCAAAACCGTAGGATACTAAAACCTTTCGAGCAGAGAAACATTTGGATACTGAGACCTTAGAATCCTAAAAAGTTAGGATCCTACAATCCATAGGACACTGAAACCCTGAAACCTTACAATCTTAGAAAACGTAGGATACTGAAGCATAGGATTCTAGAAACGTTAGGATGGTGAAAACCTTACAATACTGAACCGATAGATCCTAGAAACCTTAGGAAACGGAAACCTTAGGATACTGAATCCTTAGGATCCTAGAAACCTTAGAATACTGAAAACTTAGCATCCTTGAAACGATAGGATGGTAAAAACCTTAGGATACTGAAACCTTGGGATCAAAGTTCCCAGAGGATACTAAAATCTGGGGATCCTCGAAACCTTAGGATACTAAAACCTTTCGAGCAGAGAAACATTTGGATATCAATCAATCAATCAATGTTTATTTATATAGCCCTAAATCACAAGTGTCTCAAAGGGCTGTACAAGCCACAACGACATCCTTGGTACAGAGCCCACATACATACTGAAACCTTAGTATCCTAAAAAGTTAGGATCCTACAATCCATAGGATACTGAAACCCTGACACCATACAATCTTCTTGGAAAACGTAGGATACTGAAGCATAGGATTCTAGAAATGTTAGGATGGTGAAAACCTTACAATACTGAAACGTTAGATCCTTAGGATCCTAGAAGCCTTAGGATGATAGAAAACTTAGGATACTGAAAACTTAGCATCCTTGAAACGTTAGGATGGTAAAAACCTTAAGATACTGAAACCTTGGGATCATAGTTCCCAGAGGATACTTAAGTCTGGGGATCCTCGAAGCCTTATGATACTGAATACTACTTTAAGTGCCATAATGACACAAAATGACAGTGTTTTTCTACCCATCTCTCTTTCAGGAGGCCTGCTTTCATAGGTTGGCCCAAGGTTTGTCCTTTTACACAAGTCTGCTGAAACACGTGGAGAAGGACTATCCCAGCAGTTCCATCCTGTCTGAGGCCAAACGCAACACTGTGCTCGCCCTCAGTGTCATCAGACAAAAGGTACGTGTACAATGTAGGATTTCTCTTGAAAAATACACATAACAGAGTGAGTTTATCTGAAGGGTGTCCCGATACTACTTTTTCACTTTCGATACGATACTGATATTGGAGCTTTGAAGTATTGGCTGATACCGATATTAATCCAATACACTTTGTATTTGTAAGTAATTAATTATAATGCAGCTGAGATAGGCTCCAGCACCCCCCGCGACCTCGAAAGGGACGAGCGGTAGAAAATGGATGGATGGATGGATTTGATATGAGTTTATATTGACTTATGTCATGTTTTAGACTGCAATACTGTTCAATTAGGTACACTTAATTATGCATGGACATGCAAAATAAGCTTGTTTGCTTAACTGATGTGTAGCTGCTAGCTCCTAGTAGCCTATAGCCTAAGGTTCCTGGTATCATAAGGTTTCAGTTTCCTTAAAATTGTAGGATCCTAGGGTTTCACAATCCTAAGATTTTTAGGATCCTCAGGTCTCACTATCCTAAGGTTTCTAGGCACCTATCGTTTCACTATCCTAAGTTTTCGAGGATCCTAAGGTTTCACTAGCCTAAAGTTTCAGTGTCCTAAGATTTCTAGTATCATAAGATTTCAGTTTCCTAACAATTCTAGGATCCTACGGTTTCACTATCCTAAGATTTTTAGGATCCTAAGGTCTCACTATCCTAAGGTTTCTAGGAACCTATGGATTTACTATACCAAGTTTTCTAGGATCCTAAGGTTTCAGTGTCCTAAGATTCCTAGGATCCTCAGGTTTCACTATCCTAAGGTTTCTAGGAACCTATGGTTTCACTATCCTAGGTTCGCTAGGATCCTAATGTTTCAGTGTCCTAAGATTTCTAGTATCATAAGGTTTCAGTTTCCTAAGAATTCTAAGATCCTACTGTTTCACTACCCTAAGATTTTTAGGATCCTGAAGTCTCACTATCCTAAGGTTTCTAGGAAACTATGGTTTCGCTATCCTAAGTTTTCTAGGAACCTGTGATTTCCCTATCCTAAGGTTTCGAGGAACCTGTGATTTCACTATCCTAAGTTTTCTAGGATCCTAAGGTTTCACTATCCTAAGATTTTCAGGATCCTGAGGTCTCACCATCCTAAGGTTTCTAGGAACCTATGGTTTCACTATTTTAAGGTTTCTAGGAACCTATGGTTTCACTATCCTAAGTTTTCTAGGAACCTGTGATTTCACTATCCTAAGTTTTCTAGGAACCTAAAGTTTTACTATCCTAAGATTTCTAGGATCCTAAAGTTTTACTATGCTAAGATTTTTAGGATCCTCAGGTCTCACCATCCTAAGGTTTCTAGGAACCTATGGTTTCACTATTTTAAGGTTTCTAGGAACCTACGGTTTCACTTTCCTAAGTTTTCTAGGAACCTGTGATTTCATTATCCTAAGTTTTCACTATCTTAAGATTTTTAGGATCCTGAGGTCTGACTATCCTAAGGTTTCCAGTAACCCACAGTTTCACCATTTTAAGGTTTCTAGGAACCTATGGTTTCACTATCCTAAGTTTTCTTGGTTCCTAAGGATTCACTATCCTAAGATTTTTAGGATCCTGAGGTCTGACTATCCTAAGGTTTCCAGTAACCCACAGTTTCACTATTTTAAGGTTTCTAGGAACCTATGGTTTCACTATCCTAAGTTTTCTTGGTTCCTAAGGATTCACTATCCTAAGATTTTTAGGATCCTCAGGTCTCACTATCCTATGGTTTTACTAGGATCTAAAATCGATTCATAATTTTCAAGAATTGTTTTTATTATTTTTTCTTTTAACAAAAAATGCTATAAAATATATATTTTTAGTTTAAGAATGTTGTAAATTTTTTTGTTTTTCAAAGGTTTCTCCGCGCTTACTTTCTGCCTGTTATAAAACTGTTTTATGATCGTTTTTACACCGAATAATATCTTGAATCGAGACCCATTTTGACATCCCCAGTACTGCAAATTGTGCCTGAGAATAGAAAAGAGCTGTGGTCACGTGACAATTAACGGGCTCTTATTCCGGCAGATGAAGAAGCCAGAACAGGTGAGCGGTCTGAGCAGCAGCGAGGAGCAGAGCCTGCTGGGCCCGCTGGACATCTCAGATACCTTCCACAGGAAGATGACGGCCCACAGCATCCTGCGGCAGCTCTACATCTTCCTGGTGGACGGCAAGCGGGCGCTGAGCCGCAGAGAGCGGCACAAGGGGAGACCGGCCAGAAACGGCGTCACGTCCATGCTTGCCTAAACACGTAGGAAAGTTGTGCAAAACAAACAAAAAAAAACGATCGAATTAGGGAAGTTGCTGCTTTCGTAATTCATTCACTGAATGACGCACTAAGACAGAAGTATTTATTCTAAGGAAAATTATTTATTGCTCACATATGTGGGATAACATGCCTTATTTATTACAATTATTGTATTTATTTTGAAGACCTATTTTCTACTTGACTGTATTTATGCATATTTATTTAAAACCTCATGCCGTTAAAATGTAATGAAAGTATTTTTTTTTATAAACAATGTAATAATAAAACACTTTTGCCAACATGTTTCTGAATGAAGCTCCTTGATGTCAGTAGTAATAAATCAACTCTACAATGCTGGGATCAGAAATCATCCAATAGTTAGAGAAGGGATTCTTATGTGAGTTAATCATTTTGCAATGCAGTCGGCTGAAAATGATGGAAAGCGCCACTCCTAATTCGTTATGTTTCATGTGTCAGGTAAACCGCGACATATGAATCCTCAGGTTTCACTATCCTAAGGTTTCTAGGAACCTATGGTTTCACTATCCCAGGTTTCTAGGAACCTATGGTTTCACTATCCCAGGTTTCTAGGATCCTAAGGTTTCAGTGTCCTAAGATCGCTAGTATCATATGGTTTCAGTTTCCTAAGAATTCTAAGATCCTACGGTTTCACTATCCTAAGATTTTTAGGATCCTGAGGTCTCACTATCCTAAAGTTTCTAGGAACCTATGGTTTCACTATTTTAAGGTTTCTATGAACCTATGGTTTCACTATCCTAAGGTTTCTAGGAACCTGTGAGTTCCCTATCCTAAATTTTCTAAGATCCTGAGGTTTCACTATCCTAAGATTTTTAGGATCCACAGGTCTCACTATCCTAAGGTTTCTAGGAACCTATGGTTTCACTATTTAAAGTTTTCTAGGATCCTAAGGTTTCACTATCCTAAGTTTTCTAGGATCCTAAGGTTTCACTATCCTAAGTTTTCTAGGATCCTAAGGTTTCACTATCCTAAGTTTTCTAGGATCCTAAGGTTTCACTATCCTAAGTTTTCTAGGATCCTAAGGTTTCACTATCCTAAGTTTTCTAGGATCCTAAGGTTTCACTATCCTAAGTTTTCTAGGATCCTAAGGTTTCACTATCCTAAGTTTTCTAGGATCCTAAGGTTTCACTATCCTAAGTTTTCTAGGAACCTATGGTTTCAATATCCTAAGTTTTCTAGGATCCTAAGGTTTCACTATCCTAAGATTTTTATAAACAATGTAATAATAAAACACTTTTGCCAACATGTTTCTGAATGAAGCTCCTTGATGTCAGTAGTAATAAATCAACTCTACAATGCTGGGATCAGAAATCATCCAATAGTTAGAGAAGGGATTCTTATGTGAGTTCATCATTTTGCAATGCAGTCTGCTGAAAATGATGGAAAGCGCCACTCTACATAGCAATGGCCTCAAAACACATTTTAAGATATTTTACACTCTCTGGATAGTGCATACTCCTAATTTGTTATGTTTCATGTGTCAGGTAAACCGCGACATATGAATCCTCAGGTTTCACTATCCCAGGTTTCTTGGATCCTAAGGTTTCAGTGTCCTAAGATTTCTAGTATCATAAGGTTTCAGTTTCCTAAGAATTCTAAGATCCTACGGTTTCACTATCCTAAGATTTTTAGGATCCGGAGGTCTCACTATCCTAAGGTTTCTAGGAACCTATGGTTTCACTATTTTAAGGTTTCTATGAACCTATGGTTTCACTATCCTAAGGTTTCTAGGAACCTGTGAGTTCCCTATCCTAAATTTTCTAGGATCCTGAGGTTTCACTATCCTAAGATTTTTAGGATCCTCAGGTCTCACTGTCCTAAGGTTTCTAGGAACCCATGGTTTCACTATCCTAAGTTTTCTAGGAACCTATGGTTTCACTATTTAAAGGTTTCTATGAACCTATGGTTTCACTATCCTAAGTTTTCTAGGATCCTAAGGTTTCACTATCCTAAGTTTTCTAGGATCCTAAGGTTTCACTATCCTAAGTTTTCTAGGATCCTAAGGTTTCACTATCCTAAGTTTTCTAGGATCCTAAGGTTTCACTATCCTAAGATTTTTATAAACAATGTAATAATAAAACACTTTTGCCAACATGTTTCTGAATGAAGCTCCTTGATGTCAGTAGTAATAAATCAACTCTACAAAGCTGGGATCAGAAATCATCCAATAGTTAGAGAAGGGATTCTTATGCGAGTTCATCATTTTGCAATGCAGTCTGCTGAAAATGATGGAAAGCGCCACTCTACATAGATATTGCCACAAAACGCTGGATAGTGCATACTCCTAATTTGTCACGTTTCATGTGTCAGGTAAACCGCGACATATTAATCCCCTACGTACGCAAAATGTCTTCTAAGGACATACAAACCCAATTTCCATATGAGTTGGGAAATTGTGTTAGATGTAAATATAAACGGAATACAATGATTTGCAAATCATTTTCAACCCATATTCAGTTGAATATGCTACAAAGACAACATATTTGATGTTCAAACTCATATACATTTTTTGTTGTTGCAAATAATCATTAACTTTAGAATTTGATGCCAGCAACACGTGACAAAGAAGTTGGGAAAGGTGGCACTAAATACTGATAAAGTTGAGGAATGCTCATCAAACACTTATTTGGAACATCCCACAGGTGTGCAGGCTAATTTGGAACAGGTGGGTGCCATGATTGGGTATGAAAACAGCTTCCCAAAAAATGCTCGGTCTTTCACAAGAAAGGGTGAGGCGAGGTACACCACTTCGTCCACAACTGCGTGAGCAAATAGTCAAACAGTTTAAGAACAACGTTTCTCAAAGGGCAATTGCAAGAAATTTAGGGATTTCAACATCTACGGTCCATAATATCATCAAAAGGTTCAGAGAAGCCATTTATCAACAACACCCAGAAACGCCGCCGGCTTCTCTGGGCCCGAGATCATCTAAGATGGACTCATGCAAAGTGGAAAAGTGTTCTGTGATCTGACGAGTCCACATTTCAAATTGTTTTTGGAAATATTCGACATTGTGTCATCCGGGACCAAAGGGGAAGCGAACCATCCAGACCGTTATCGACGCAAAGTGTAAAAGCCAGCATGTGTGATGGTATGGGGGTGCATTAGTGCCCAAGGCATGGGTAACTTACACATCTGTGAAGGCACCATTAATGCTGAAAGGTACGTACAGGTTTTGGAACAACATATGCTGCCATTTAAGCGCCGTCTTTTTCATGGACGCCCCTGCTTATTTCAGCAAGACAAGGCCAAGCCACATTCAGCACGTGTTACAACAGAGTGGCTTCGTTAAAAAAAGAGCGCGGGTACTTTCCTGGCCCGCCTGCAGTCCAGACCTGTCTCCCATCGAAAATGTGTGGCGCATTATGGAGCGTAAAATACGACAGCGGAGACCCCCGGACTGTTGAACGACTGAAGCTCTAAACCAGGGGTCACCAACCTTTTTGAAAGCAAGAGCTACTTCTTGGGTAGTGATTAATGCGAAGGGCTACCAGTTTGATACACACTTAAATAAATTGCCAGAAATAGCCAATATGCTCAATTTACCTTTAACTCTATGTTATTATTAATAATTAATGATATTCACACTTAATTGAACGGTTTAAAAGAGGAAAAAACACGGAAAAAAATGACATTTAAATTTTGAAACATAGTTTATCTTCAATTTCGACTCTTTAAAATTCAAAATTCAACTGAAAAAAAAGAAGAGAAAAACTAGCTAATTCGAATCTTTTTGAAAAAATTAAAAAAATAATTTATGGAACATCATTAGTGATTTTTCCTGATTAAGATTAATTTTAGAATTTTGATGACATGTTTTAAATAGGTTAAAATCCAATCTGCACTTTGTTAGAATATGTAACAAATTGGAAGCTATATTTCTAACAAAAACAAATCATTATTTCTTCTAGATTTTCCAGAACAAAATTTTTAAAAGAAATTCAAAAGACTTTGAAATAAGATTTACATTTTATTCTACAGATTTTCTAGATTTGCCAGAATATTTTTTTTGAATTTTAATCATAATAAGTTTGAAGAAATATTTCACAAATATTCTTCGTCGAAAAAACAGAAGCTAAAATGAAGAATTAAATTAAAATTTATTTATTATTCTTTACAATAAAAACAATCAATTTACTTGAACATTGATTTAAATTGTCAGGAAAGAAGAGGAAGGAATTTAAAAGGTAAAAAGGTATATGTGTTTAAAAATCCTAAAATCATTTTTAAGGTTGTATTTTTTCTCTAAAATTGTCTTTCTGAAAGTTATAAGAAGCGAAGTAAAACAATTAATGAATTTATTTAAACAAGTGAAGACCAAGTCTTTAAAATATTTTCTTGGATTTTCAAATTCTATTTGAGTTTTGTCTCTCTTAGAATTAAAAATGTCGGGCAAAGCGAGACCAGCTTGCTAGTAAATAAATAAAATGTAAAAAATAGAGGCAGCTCACTGGTAAGTGCTGCTATTTGAGCTATTTTTAGAACAGGCCAGCGGGCTACTCATCTGGTCCTTACGGGCTACCTGGTGCCCGCGGGCACCGCGTTGGTGACCCCTGCTCTACATAAAAGAAGAATGGGAAAGAATTCCACTTTCAAAGCTTCAACAATTAGTTTCCTCAGTTCCCAGAGTGTTGTTAAAAGGAAAGGCCATGTAACACAGTGGTGAACATGCCCTTTCCCAACTACTTTGGCATATGTGTTGCAGCCATGAAATTCTAAGTTAATTATTATTTGCAAAAAAAAAATCAAGTTTATGAGTTTGAACATGAAATATGTTGTCTTTGTCGTGCATTCAATTGAATATGGGTTGAAAATGATTTGCAAATCATTGAATTCCGTTTATGTTTACATCTAACACAATTTCCCAACTCATATGGAAACGGGGTTTGTAAAACATTTTGGAATCCGATTCATTTCCGTAAATTTCCCAATAAATCAGTCTTAAACAAAACAAAAAAAAAAACGTATTTTCTTGAAACGTCGACCCTTTTGAAGACATTTTGATCAGATGTCATAGGTTTGTATTATTCAAAATAAATCACGTTATGCAAATGTGTACAAATCGTGACATCAAAAGGCCTTTAAAGGGTTTGTTGCCTGAGACCGGTCTTCCTCTCAGGGAATAAAACACACTGGTCAATCCCAAATTCTTTTGGATGACATATGTTGAGTAAGAAGGACCACCAAGACGGAATAGTACTCGGTCAAGTTTTAGGAGACCAGCCCTTACAATGCAACAATAGCATCAGCAAGAAGAGGTCTAAATCCAAACAAAAGGAGTCAGCTTATGTAGAGCAAAAACAGGCCCTGTCGCCCAGACTGGAGCGCAGCTGCTGCTTCAAAACAGATAAAGAACTGGCCAAAACAGCTGTGAGCCGACAAACGTGAGCCCTTACCTCTAAAGGCTTAGTGGCCACGTGCGTGGACAGCACCTTTTAGCTCTTATTTCCTAAATTGTGTACACTACTGAATTGGGGTCTTATGGCCGCTTATGCGGACACGTATACTGCCATCTGGTGGTGTCAGAAGAGTATAACATACAATGGAATTTGGAAAAAATAAGTGTAAATATAAGAATTAGCATGTCACTAAACATGAAGTACACGTTTGTGTACTTATGGACTAAGTACATCATATCAAAAGATGATTCTTATTTTTTATTCTAATTAGTAGGGATGTCTGATAATGGCTTTTTGCCGATATCCGATATTCCGATATTGTCCAACTCTTTAATTACCGATACCGATATCAACCGATACCGATATCAACCGATATATGCAGTCGTGGAATTAACACATTATTATGCCTAATTTGGACAACCATGTATGGTGAAGATAAGGTACTTTTTAAAAAAAATAATAAAATAAGATAACTAAATTAAAAACATTTTCTTGAATAAAAAAGAAAGTAAAACAATATAAAAACAGTTACATAGAAACTATTAATTAATGAAAATGAGTAAAATTAATAGTTAAAGGTTAGTACTATTAGTGGACCAGCAGCACGCACAATCATGTGTGCTTACGGACTGTATCCCTTGCAGACTGTATTGATATATATTGATATATAATGTAGGAACCAGAATATTGATAACAGAAAGAAATGGGGGGAGGGAGGTTTTTTGGGTTGGTGCACTAATTGTCAGTGTATCTTGTGTTTTTTATGTTGATTTAATTAAAAAAAACAACAACAAAAAAACAACGATACAGATAATAAAAAAAACGATACCGATAATTTCCGATATTACATTTTAACGCATTTATCGGACATCCCTACTAATTAGGGTCAAATAAGTCCAAATAGCAAAGAGAAATAAAAAAATACATGTAAACAAACAGCTTGGGCCTTAAGAGGTTAAGACAAAACAAAGCGTTTACTAGCGGACATAAGATAAAAGCAAGGAGGTCACGACATGAGAAAATACTAGCTGCTTTAAACATGACTATGGATTAAGAAAGAACACTTAAAAATATCTCGTTCTTCACAGTTAAAAAAAAATACATGATAGGTTTGGGTTTTTTTCTTTTTAGGGCTGAAGTTGTTTGGGCAAAGGAAGCAAGAAAAAAATCCATAATGTTTAAATGCCCTGAAAAATTAAGTACTTTTATGTCCTGTTTGGCTTTGTGGCAACCGTCAGTGTGTAGTACACCTGGGAAAAAGTACAACTTTGAAATGTAAACATTTGTAAAAAACATATCCAGAGTAATTGAGTAACACAACAAATTTTATCAGCAAAACTACACGTACTGAAAGGATTTCCACCCATGACCCCCAAATCAAGTCCAATTATATTTTAGTCATGTTTTTATTTTTCCATCGGAGAGAATAAATGTATAAATAACATGTGCTGATACAGAGATGATGCTGCGGTGTCACTTGGGAGACATTTAACCGTGCCTAATGGAGCAGGTAGTGGTGGTCTTTGGAAGGGCATTATTGATGGTCCTCATCCCCAAAGTAAACTAGAGAAACAAGAAAACAAAGTCATTTGGTTCCTTCAATCCATGGGTGACATGCAGTGTGTTGCAGTTAGCTCCATATATATCATAATTATGATTGACACTAGAATTATTAGCTCCATGTATAGCATAATTATGAATGATACTAGAATTATTTCAAAACAAGTTAGGAAGACTTCTAATTTAGCGGCTAACTTAACATTTTCAGTTGTATTGTTTTCTTAAAACTATTATAATATCTGCTAACTTTCTGTTTTAAAATGGTTCACTTCTGTTAAAGTGCACTTAAACTTATCATTTTTATTGGTTTTGGATATGTATTGTAATCCACAGGAAGATTTTGTCGTGACCCGAGATCTACAAAGCGGAGAGGAAGCAGGGCCTGACTCCCCTCTAGGCACCTTTTCTTTCAACTGTATTGTAACCAAAGGCGATGGCTGTTTACGACCCCCCTCCCTTAGAAACAGCTGTTGCCATGTAATCAGGGAAAGTCCAAATAAAAGAGGAGGCGTACAATCTTTCGTCAGAGCGTGGGACGACGCGTTACTCCTCAATTGAGCTAAATTGAATTCTGTCTCTGTTTAATTCCTTGCTTCTTGTCTTTTAGTTGCCAGTCTTTTACTGTCAAATATATGGTGTTATTTTATTATTGTTATTTTTACAACATATTATTGTAAATAGAAATACTGTACCGCTGTTTAATTTTATTTTGGCAACTCAGATGCCAGTTTTTTACCATAATAAAATGTGGTATCATAAAATCATCAACCGTAAACAATAAACTGACAGCTCAGTTGAAAGAATTTTACTGTAAAAAAACAAACATCGGTCGGTATTTTTTCAACTTACAATACTGTGCTGTAAAAAACTCCCTAAATTTTACAGTAAAATCTATTGGTCATTTTTATAGTGTACAATTTTGATTGATAACTTGCTTCAAAACCATAAATCAAGCAGATATTTAAGTATTTATTTGGATTTTGACCAACAAAGTTAGATAATATAATATTTGTTGCAATATTGGACACTATTTTTTCCCCTGTCAAACTAGAAAAAAAAACGTAATACCTTTAGTAAGAAAATAAGAAAGTACAGAAAGAAAATATAAGGTATTTTATTGACATATTATTTCCAGGATTTTGCGGGCCATGTAAAATGAGGTGGAGGGCCAGATTTGAGTTTGACACCTGTGCACTAGACACACCAATAAGCTTGTTTATAGATGTACTAGATAAACTCCTCATAGGAAGTTGCCATTTGTTCTAACTTTGTGACATGATACAATGCACATTAATGGACATATCAAATAGAAATGTGACAGATTGTAGCCAAAGGCTGATTTCCGTCATTGCAAAGAAACAAGCCCAGGGCTCCCACTAAATTCAGCGTTATAGTGACTTGTATTTTTCACAAGTGGGAAGTCGGTCCCTGAAAATAATGCCTACATTAAACCGGTCCCTGGTGGGAAAAACGTTGGGGACCACTGCTCTAAGGGACCAGCGGCAGCAAGAGGGGGTCCCAGGTTCCCAACCAAGGCTAGGTCAGCCACTGATTCACATCATCCCATTTATAACAAATGTGGTCATGATTTATTTGTTTTGAACATTTGTAACAAGTTATATTTACACCATTTGTACACAAAAAAGGAGTAGGAAGAAGCAGACTATATTTAAGCCTACCATAATGTCTTTTTGATGAGAAAAAAAATGCATAAAAATGGAAAACAAGAATGAAAAACAAAGAAAATCCAACAAGTTACGTAAGAAAAGGGATTACAGACGTAGCATGACATGTTAAGAAGAGAAAAAATGCTGACACAGGCAGATGATGACATCAGCAGTGGAATCACGTCACTTGTGGGCCCTTCAACAGAATTATTAGGACATGTCCGTGGTATTTTCCACTCCAATTGCAACACAGGGTATCTAACCCTGATGCAACTTTACAGAGACGCTGACATGGTTTAGAGGTCACGGTTCGGTTCATTTTCGGTACAGTAAGAAAACAACAAAATATACATTTTTTGGTTATTTATTTACCAAATTTGTAAACAATGGCTTTATCCTTTTAACATTGGGAACACTATAATAATTCTGCCCACGTTAATCAACATCAAACTGCCTCAAGTTGTTGCTCAGATTAAATAAAAGGACAAAACTTTTCTTCTATATATAAAAAGTGCAACATTTCAAGTCAACTCATCATGCTTAATTTATTACAGCATTTGGGAAGCCTGTAGTTGATTTTTATTATGTAAATGTTATATTTGTATCAACATGTGATAGCAGGGACCCTGCCATTCAAAACTAGGCTGCTGCATTACTAATGATTAATGTAACTATGGCTGGAAAAATAGTACAATAGCAATATGAGAGACTATTCATCCCTGAACACCATGGAGTTCATTAGGCTTAATGATGCACTTACATTATTATATCAACTATCAGAGACAGAAACTCTTCATTTAACATAATGTCCTTTTTTGCTGCTTCAACACAGCTCAATCAACACAG
This sequence comes from Entelurus aequoreus, assembly GCF_033978785.1. Lineage (NCBI taxonomy): Eukaryota > Metazoa > Chordata > Actinopteri > Syngnathiformes > Syngnathidae > Entelurus > Entelurus aequoreus. Next base: position 16,024,484 of record NC_084750.1, on the reverse strand, counting down.
GAAAAGGTAAAGTGAAATAACAGACAGACAGGGCTTTGCTGTCCGTAACACGCACGCACATACATACATACATACATACATACATACATACATACATACATACATACATATATATATATATATATATATATATATACATACACATGCATGCATATTAGGGCTGCAACAACTAATCGATTAAATTCGATTATAAAAATAGTTGCCGATTAATTTAGTCATCGATTCGTTGGATCTATGTTATGCGCATGCGCAGAGGCTTAAAAAAAAAATTTTTTTTAAAAAAAATAATTATTTATTTATAAACTGCAACATTTACAAACAGCTGAGAAACAATAATCAAAATAAGTATGGTGCCATTATGCTGTTTTTTAAAAATAAAATACTGGAAAGGATAGAAATGTAGTTTGTCTCTTTTATCCGATTATTAATCGAAGTAATAATCGACAGATTAATCGATTATCAAATTAATCGTTAGTTGCAGCCCTAATGCATATATATATATATATATATATATATATATATATATATATATATATATATATATATATATTAGGGCTGCAACAACTAATCGATTACATCAATTAAAATCGATTATAAAAATAGTTGCCGATTAATTTAGTCATCGATTCGTTGGATCTATGCTATGCGCATGCGCAGAGGCTTTTTTTTAAAAAAAAATTTTTTAATAAAATAAACCTTTATTTATAAACTGCAACATGTACAAACAGCTGAGAAACAATAATCAAAATAAGTATGGTGCCATTATGCTGTTTTTTTTAAATAAAATACTGGACAGGATAGAAATGTAGTTTGTCTCTTTTATCCGATTATTAATCGATTAATCGAAGTAACAATCGACAGATTAATCGATTATCAGATTAATCGTTAGTTGCAGCCCTAATGCATGTATATATATATATATATATATATATATATATATATATATATATATATATATATATATATATATATATATATATATATATATATATATATATATATATATATATATATAGTGGTGCGGCTTTATAGCTTACCAAAGTCCTACTAAAACATTTTCATAGGTTTTTGAGCGCCGTGTGTAATGTTCTATATTTTCAATGGAACATGTAAAATGTTGGTGTTGTTTACTTGAGTCATATTGCAGTCTACACGTATCTCTTATGTTTGACCGGTCATACTTATTACGCCATGTACCAAATAAAATAGCTTCCAGGTCGGTAAGCAAAACCAGAATTATTTCGTACATTAGGCGCACCGGGTTATAAGGCGCACTGTCGAGTTTTGAGAAAAAAATAAATACATTTAAGTGCGCCTTGTAGTCCGAAAAATACGGTAGTTTGCTTCTGCATTGTGTTAGGGATACATAACAGTTGTCATATTTAAAAGTCATGGTCGTTCTTTCCTGCACGGTGTGTCTAACATACCTCAACACTGTGGGATCTGGCATTCCTGGATCTGCTCCCCGTTTGAAGCCTGTAAGAAAAAAGAAGAGGAGCATATCAAAACGCTCCTTTGTACGACGATACAGGAAAAGGTCTACGCATACTGAAAAGTCTAAGGATTCAGAGAGCGTATTTCAAGGGAATTACTCCCCCATTTTGTAAACATTACCAAGAAATTCTCTCTCTCTCTCTCTCTCTCTCATTTTGTTAATTTCCTGTTAATGTCTCATTGCTTTCTTCTGCAACGCGGTTCCAACTACACTTCTTAAACTTTATGAAACACTGGTGTTGTGTAACATGTTTAGCCTCATCCTCCGGTGATAAATGATACTAAAAATACTGAGAAATGCAGTTTATTTGCAGTAATGGAGGTGAATATTAATAGCTTGGGGGAGCGGCTCCACAATGCTAGCCGCTGGTCAGCCGGGGGACTAAAAAAGCAAAGCAATCTTTAAAAAGTCGTATAAAGAGGTGACTTTTCCATTCATATCAGCAGCCTTTACGCTAAAAATCATTTGGAAAAACACATCAAATCGACCCCGCCAAACAGGGGGAAGGTAAAGGTGAAGGTACGGAAAAGGCATGCAAAGGCAACACACGCCTGGTAGAAAGTCCAAATACTTTTGTCACACAGTGTTTTTTGAAGAGCTTTAAAGGGGAACTGCGCTTTTTCTTTGGAATGTTGCCTATCGTTCACAATCATTATGAAAGACAAGTCGAAGGAGGTATTTTTTGTAATGCATTCTGACTCGTATATACGTAAAAAATAAAAGTTTGCTTACATTTTCCCGCCCATAAAACCCACACAATAACCATCCGAAACGTGCCAATAATACTCCAGCTACACTTCTTAAACTTTATGAAATACTCATTGCTTGGTGTTGTTTAAAGCTAGCTTAGCGGTTAGCTTAGCTGCTGCTGGCTTGCTCTAAGTGTGTAACATGTTTAGCCTCATCCTCCGATGATAAATTGTACTTAAAATACTAAGAAATGCAGTTTATTTGCAGTAATGGAGGTGAATATTAATAGCTCTGGGGAGTGGCTCCACAATGCTAGTTGCTGGTCAGCCGGGGGACTAAAAATAAATAGTGTCAGCCAGAGGGGATCGACATCATCCCAATTATTAATGTTAGTGGAATTACCATTGCAACTCTTTCTCCTCGCATTACACATTTTTATTATTTTTTACTCATTTTTGCTGCAGTGTTTACATTTCCCAACTTGAATACTAACCGAGTATTAGTGATGTTATTATAAGCGCTGACGCCGTGATCACCGGCTTGTGTGCCAACGTTGACGTCTGCTGCTTTCTCACGCCAGAGCTGGTACGAGTTTATTCTAGATCATAAATAATGTCTCTCACCTGCATAGCGGAAGGACGAGGACGTATTCCGACAAGTTGGTACACTTTGACAGCCAGTTTAGACCCGAAAATGGCGAGTAAGACAGGAAAAGACGCTCGGTTCCACCCTACTGTTTTTTTGCGAGGATTATATATGACATAATTCTATCAGTTGGCATCCCAGTGAGAGCAGACATTGTACAAAATGCGGAGGCACACCATCAGCAGAAATCATTAAATAAACGAAACTCAGTTGACAGTAAAAAGTTGTCGCAATTGTTGGGTATGACTTTAAAGTCCTACTGAAAGCCACTACTACTGAGCACGCAGTCTGACACTTTATATATCAATGATGAAATCTTAACATTGCAACACATGCCAATACGGCCGGGTTAGATTAGTAAAGTGCAATTTTAAATTTCCCGCCGAAATATCCTGCTGAAAACGTTTCGGTATGATGACGTCACGGATTGTAGAGGACATTTTGGGACAGCATTGTGGCCAACTATTAAGTCGTCTGTTTTCATCGCAAAACTCCACAGTATTCTGGACATCTGTGTTGGTGAATATTTTGCTATTTGTTCAATGAACAATGGAGACAGCAAAGAAGAAAGCTGTAGGTGGGAAGCGGTGTATTGCAGCCGGCTGCAGCAACACAAACACGTAGCCGGTGTTTCGTTGTTTACATTCCCGAAAGATGACAGTCAAGCTTTACCATTGGCATGTGGAGAACTGGGACAACAGAGACTCTTACCAGGAGGACTTTGAGTTGGATACGCAGACGCGGTACCGTGAGTATGCGGCTGCGGCTTCCAAACATTTGATCGCTTGCCCGTACGTGCGTGCCGCTATGTGCATGTCACGTACGTAACTTTGGGGAAATATATGTGCTGTATGAACTTTACGGAGGTGAACGGTACTTTGGGCTGGGTGTGTTGTGTGGGTGTTTGATTTGTATTGGCGGGTTATATGGACGGGAGGGGGGAGGTGTTTGTTATGTGGGATTAATTTGTGGCATATTAAATATAAACCGGGTTGTGTTGTGGCTAATAGAGTATATATATGTCTTGTGTTTATTTACTGTTTTAGTCATTCCCAGCTGAACATCAGGTCCCACCCGCCTCTCACAGCATCTTCCCTATCCGAATCGCTCCCACTGCCCTCTAGTCCTTCACTCTCACTTTCCTCATCCACGAATCTTTCATCCTCGCTCAAATTAATGGGGAAATCGTCGCTTTCTCGGTCCGAATCGCTCTCGCTGCTGGTGGCCATCATTGTAAACAATGTGCAGATGTGAGGAGCTCCACAACCTGTGACGTCACGCTACTTCCGGTACAGGCAAGGCTTTTTTATCAGCGACCAAAAGTTGCGAACTTTATCGTCGATGTTCTCTACTAAATCCTTTCAGCAAAAATATGGCAATATCGCGAAATGATCAAGTATGACACATAGAATGGATCTGCTATCCCCGTTTAAATAAGAAAATCCCATTTCAATAGGCCTTTAAAGCATAACCAAGCATGCATCACTATAGCTCTTGTCTCAAAGTAGGTGTACTGTCACCACCTGTCGCATCACGCCCTGACTTATTTCGACTTTTTTGCATTTTTCCTGTGTGTAGTGTTTTAGTTCTTGACTTGCACTCCTATTTTGGTGGCTTTTTCTCTTTTTTTGGCGTTTTCCTGTAGCAGTTCCATGTCTTCCTTTGAGCGATATTTACTTTGTTTTAGCAATCAAGAATATTTCAGTTGTTTTTATCCTTCTTAGTGGGGACATTGTTGATGGTCATGTCATGTTTGGATGTACATTGTGGACGCCGTCTTTGCTCCACAGTAAGTCTTTGCTGTCGTCCAGCATTCCGTTTTTGTTTACTTTGTAGCCAGTTCAGTTTTAGTTTCGTTCTGCATAGCCTTCCCTAAGCTTCAATGCCTTTTCTTAGGGGCACTCACCTTTTGTTTATTTTTGGTAAAAGCATTAGACACCTTTTTACCTGCACACTGCCTCCCGCTGTTTCCGACATCTACAAAGCAATTAGCTACCGGCTGCCACCTACTGATATGGAAGAGTATTACACGGTTACTCTGCCGAGCTCTAGACAGCACCGACACTCAACAACAACACATCATTTACAGACTATAATTACTGGTTTGCAAAAAATATTTTTAACCCAAATAGGTAAAATTAGATAATCTCCCACGGCACAGTGGTTGAAAAACACTGCAGTAAATGATGTTTTATTATCCGTCCATTTTCTGCCGCTTGTCCCTTTCGGGGTGGCGGGGGGTGCTGGAGCCTATCTCAGCTGCATTCGGGCGGAAGGCGGGGTATTGTTATGTTTCATCCAAAAAGCGCCAATAATACTTGTTTAATTGTATAAAATAGAACATGCAACAATATACTGTACATTTTAGTGGCCTAGTGGTTAGAGTGTCCGCCCTGAGATGGGTAGGTTGCGAGCTCAAACCCCGGCCGAGTCATACCAAAGACTATAAAAATGGGAGCCATTACCTCCCTCCACTCAGCATCAAGGGTTGGAATTGGGGGTTAAATCACCAAAAATGATTCCCGGGCGTGGCCACCGCTGCTGCTCACTGCTCCCCTCACCTCCCAGGGGGTGATCAATGGTGATGGGTCAAATGCAGAGAATAATTTCGCCACACCTCGTGTGTGTGACAATCATTGGTACTTTAACTTTAAGATGTGTTTCTATAATGTAGAATTGAGGGGGGAAGGTTATTTCAGAATCAGAATAGTTTTTACGGAAGCAAAACATCCGCTTTGGCGTTTCCAAAATGAAGGTGGCAGTGGGGCGTAATTTCCCACCGGATGTGATGACACGAATATGACCGCATGAACTCCCCCCGTCTGTTTGACACATTCAGCACAAGTGACTTTTATTAGAATTCTCACGGTGTTTACATTATATTTAAGCGCCTTGTTGTTTTGTTTTGAAATCACAAAATGACTTCCGGGACGGGTGACCACCACACTAGATTACATGACTACTCAGCGCAGTTAGTATTATCAAGTTAAGCGAATTAAACTAAATTAATAAACTTAAAACATATTGTTTTATTATATGACAATAAGGACAATAAGGAGTAGCTACTGACTCGGAATAACTGTGAACAAGTAAAGCTAACCAGCTAGCATGCTAACACGAGAGCAGCATGTCTCTTCCTGACCTCCTCTAACGTCGTCATACTGACCCAAGTACAGCACGGTGGGAATAAAACCCCATCGGATGACGAACTGGCCGCACTGGAAGAGCTGCTGGAGCCGCTGCTTGGTCTCTTTGCTTATTTTCGTCATAATGTCTTCAGCCGTGGAGCCAAGAAGCCGCTGCCTGCTACCAAGGACACGGGAAGAGGAAACACGTGATCACAACCGCAGCGAAAACACGCTGTGATGTGTCGCCATCTTGTGGCCAGATTATGCAACTGCGCTTTTGTGACGCTACACTTGGAAGGATTAATAATTATTTATTATTGTGTGAACACTTGTACGATTAAACATAATATTGGTAATGTTTTTTTATTTTGTATTATTTTTATTACTATTTCCATTAACTGTATGATTGTCTAAAATCAATCATATGGTTCTATTTGTATAATAATTATTTATTGGTCAAAACCCATCTTTTTAAACAAGTTTATATTTTATTTACCTTATTTTTTCATTGTAACTATATTACATTTTTTATATGGGTTATTATTACATTATTAATGTATAAATATTATATTATATTATAATATAATAATATATATAATATTATATATATATATATATATAAAATATCGTAATAATATTATATTATTGTAATTTATTGTAATTATTAATGTGAAGTTAATTATATTTATATAGCACTTTTCTCTAGTGACTCAAAGCACTTTACATACTGAAACCCAATATCTAAGTTACATTTAAAGCAGTGTAGGTGACACTGGGGTCGGGTGGGTAAAGTGTCTTGCCCAAGGAAACGGCAGTGACTAGGATGGCGGAAGCGGGAATCGAACGTGGAACCCTCAAGTTGCCAGCACGGCCACTCTACCAACCGAGCTATGCCGCCCAATAAATAAATATGTTTTAAAACTTTCCCCCCAAAATGATACAACCCCATCAATTGACAAAAATAACATGTTGCTTTATTTAGATTTTTCATGAGTATCATTAGCAGTGAACCAGCAGGTGGGGAAGGTCAGAGCTTTTCTTCCTGCCACTCACATGCAAGAGATTATACACTGTTGACCCAAAAAAGGCTGTTCATCTGAAATTTGGGGTGTAGATTTTTACAGGCAAACCAGGAGGTGGCGCAGGTGAGAGCTTTTCTTCCTATCACTCACACACTGCTGGCTTATTGTCCATTGCAGAGTTGATTGATTGCAGAGGACGCTGGTTCTCAGGAGATTATACAGTATTGACCCAAAAAAGTCCTAAATCTGGGTAGCATATTTTTACAGGCAAACCAGGAGGTGGCGCAGGTCAGAGCATTTCTTCCTATCACTCACACACTGCTGGCTTATTGTCCATTGCAGAGTTGATTGATTGATTGATTGAAGAGGACGCTGGTTCTCAGGAGATTATACAGTATTGACCCAAAAAGTCCTAAATCTGGGTTGCATATTTTTACAGGCAAAACAGGAGGTGGCGCAGGTCAGAGCTTTTCTTCCTATCACTCACACACTGCTGGCTTATTGTCCATTGCAGAGTTGATTGATTGATTGATTGCAGAGGACGCTGGTTCTCAGGAGATTATACAGTATTGACCCAAAAAAGTCCTAAAACTGGGTTGCATATTTTTACAGGCAAACCAGGAGGTGGCGCAGGTCAGAGCATTTCTTCCTATCACTCACACACTGGTGGCTTAGTGCCCATTGCAGAGGACGCTGGTTCTCAGGAGATTATACAGTATTGACCCAAAAAAGGCGGGTTGTCCTAAATCTGGGTTGTAGATTTTAACAGGCAAACCGGGAGGTGGCGCAGGTCAGAGCTTTTCTTCCCATCACTCACACACCGGGGTCTTATTGTCCATTGCAGAGGACGCTGGTTCTTAGAAGATTATACAGTCTTGATCCCCTAAAACTGGGTTGCATATTTTTATAGACAAACCGGTGGCGCACTTCAGAGGTTTTCATCCTGCCACTCCCACACTAGATTTTATTTTGCAATGTCACTCATTTATTTATTTTGGATAAATGTATTTAAAAACGTTATTAGTTAAAAAACAGGCACAAATTGATGAAATGTGCGCTCGTGAAGTCAAGCCTGCAAAATAAGAGCACCACGATAGACACAACTGCCCTTATTTCCAAATTAAAATATTGACAAGAATACATTATAAATGTGCCTGGGAGGCGAATCTCTTCACATTATCACTGAGCACAACAGACTTGTTTACGTTCCGTTCTCGTATTATTGTTGACTAGACTGAGCAGCCAGGTCAAGTTCTACATGGCAATAACTTCCTTACCATCTTTTAGAAATGTAAACTTGGTAAATATGTACTGTCAGAAAATTTGTATTTAAATTATCAAAAAACTTTCCGCTCTGAGTTCCCAATGAACAGACAAGAGGCTGTCTTTGTTGCACCAAGCAAAGGCTTGGAAAATTTCATTGTGTACGATGGGAGAAGACGGGAGGGGTTATCTATTGTCATCGAAGACCTGCTCAAGCTGAATCCAGGACTAACCCAAGCCCGAGGCATCTTCTTCTTTTGTTTTCAATGTGACCAAAAACAAGAGCTGTTTACATACACCACAGATGTTGTGGTGTAAACAGGCAGTGTCCAAATAAAGGAGGAGACGTAAACCTTTTTCGTCAGAGCGTGCTGAGATACTGTACAAGGGTGAAGTGTGTCTAGGCGTGTCTCCTCAATTGAGTCCAAATTTAATTCTGTCTCTGTTTAATTCTTTGCCTCTTGTCTTGTTTAATAAATGTCATCAGTGTTTGAACCTGACATGTTCCAAGTCGACTCGGGGCAGAATTGAGTGGCCAAAGACTAAAATCAGGCCTACTTCATGGGAACATCCAGAAATATCACCAGCTTTAAATGACCTGCATATTTTCCCCATGACATACCATTCAAGAGTGAGTCAAAAGAAACACTTTATTTCCAGAAGTGACATAAAAAAGGCCAATAAAAACATCTTTAGTACAACAAGAGCAGAACCAGTCACATTCTGTAAAGCAACTTACCAAAACACCAAGATTGTCCCACCAAAATATGTACTGTATATCAATGGTTAGTAGCACAGACAAGGGTACACCTTAGTGTTTGAATTAAGAATAGGAATTTTTTTGTTTTGTTTGGAAAGAAAATCGCAATGTTCTGCAATGTGATTACCACAAGGGAAAAACAGGAAGTAAGTACAAATATGGTGGGAATCTTCACTTAAGAGTACAACCCAAATATGGGTTGCTGGTACACCACAACTGACAGTTCATTCCAAAAAAATATATATTTTCTCTCAGTGCAATACTTCCTTGTTATTAGACTTTGTTCGCTGCGCCGTTGTAAACATCAAGAACTGATCTGCATCCTTATTGGCGAGTGGTTTCTCCCTCCATATTTGTACAAAGTGGCGTCCAAAAGAAGGGAAACACTGAAGGTAAAATGTGTATTGCTATGGAGGAAAACAAAGCAATCTTTTAAAAAGTCGTACAAAGATTTGACTTTTTCCCATTCATATCAGCAGCCTCCACGCTAAAAATCAGTTCGGAGGACTAAACACTTAACATTGACCCCGCCAAACGGGGGGAAGGTAAAGGTGAAGGTACGGAAAAGGCATGCAAAGGCAACACACGCCTGGTAGAAAGTCCAAATACTTTTGTCACACAGTGTTTTTTCATGAGCTTTAAAGGGGAACTGCACTTTTTTTTTGGAATTTTCCCAATCGTTCAACGTTTTTTTTAATGCATACTAACTCGTATATACGTAAATAAAAGTCCGCTTACATTTTTCCCGCCCATAAAACCCACTAAATAACCATCCAAAACGTGCCAATAATACTCCAGCTACACTTTTTAAACTTTATGAAACACTCGTGTTGTTTAAAGCTAGTTAAGCTTTTTTTTTTTTTTAAATAAAAATAAAATAAAATAAAAAATAAAGCTAGTTTAGCGGTTAGCTTAGCTGCTCCTGGCTTGCTCTAGGTGTGGAACATGTTTAGCATCATCCTCCGATGATAAATTGTGCTTAAAATACTAATAAATGCAGTTTATTTGCAGTAATGGAGGTGAATATTAATAGCTCTGGGGAGTGGCTCCACAATGCTAGTTGCTGGTCAGCCGGGGGACTAAAAATAAATAGTGTCAGCCAGAGGGGATCGACATTAAAAGGCATTCATCAGCAATGGGGATTGTGTACTTTATCATGAAAATCACTCATTTTTGCTGCTGTGTTTACATTTCACAACTTGAATACTTACAGAGTATTAGTGATATTGTTATTATAAGCGCTAACGCAGACAAACCATTTATAGCGGCGCCGTGATCACCAGCTTGTGTGCCAACGTTGACGTCGTCGGCTGGTGAGCTCCTTTCTCGCGTCCGCACTTCCATCCATTTTCTACCGCTTGTCCCTTTTGGGGGCGCTGGAGCCTATCTCAGCTGCGTCCGCACTTGTGAAAGTTCATTCTAGATCATAAATAATGTCTCTCACCTGGATAGCGGAAGGACGAGGACGTATTGCGACAAGTTGGTACACTTTGACAGCCAATTTAAACGCGAAAATGGCGAGAAAGACAGGAGAAGACGCCCGGTTCCACCCTACTGTTTTTTTTTGCGAGGATTATATATGACAACATTGGCATCCAAGTGAGAGCAGACATTGTACAGTAAGTGATGTTTTATGATGTTTCATCCAAAAAGCGCCAATAATACTTGTGACAGTTTATTCTAGATCATAAATAATGTCTCTCACCTGGATAGCGGAAGGACGAGGACGTATTCCGACAAGTTGGTACACTTTGACAGCCAATTTAAACGCGAAAATGGCGAGAAAGACAGGAAAAGACGCCCGGTTCCACCCTACTGTTTTTTTGCGAGGATTATATATGACATAATTCTATCAGTTGGCATCCCAGTGAGAGCAGACATTGTACAAAATGCGGAGGCACACCATCAGCAGAAATCATTAAATAAACGAAACTCAGTTGACAGTAAAAAGTTGTCGCAATTGTTGGGTATGACTTTAAAGTCCTACTGAAAGCCACTACTACTGAGCACGCAGTCTGACACTTTATATATCAATGATGAAATCTTAACATTGCAACACATGCCAATACGGCCGGGTTAGATTAGTAAAGTGCAATTTTAAATTTCCCGCCGAAATATCCTGCTGAAAACGTTTCGGTATGATGACGTCACGGATTGTAGAGGACATTTTGGGACAGCATTGTGGCCAACTATTAAGTCGTCTGTTTTCATCGCAAAACTCCACAGTATTCTGGACATCTGTGTTGGTGAATATTTTGCTATTTGTTCAATGAACAATGGAGACAGCAAAGAAGAAAGCTGTAGGTGGGAAGCGGTGTATTGCAGCCGGCTGCAGCAACACAAACACGTAGCCGGTGTTTCGTTGTTTACATTCCCGAAAGATGACAGTCAAGCTTTACCATTGGCATGTGGAGAACTGGGACAACAGAGACTCTTACCAGGAGGACTTTGAGTTGGATACGCAGACGCGGTACCGTGAGTATGCGGCTGCGGCTTCCAAACATTTGATCGCTTGCCCGTACGTGCGTGCCGCTATGTGCATGTCACGTACGTAACTTTGGGGAAATATATGTGCTGTATGAACTTTACGGAGGTGAACGGTACTTTGGGCTGGGTGTGTTGTGTGGGTGTTTGATTTGTATTGGCGGGTTATATGGACGGGAGGGGGGAGGTGTTTGTTATGTGGGATTAATTTGTGGCATATTAAATATAAACCGGGTTGTGTTGTGGCTAATAGAGTATATATATGTCTTGTGTTTATTTACTGTTTTAGTCATTCCCAGCTGAACATCAGGTCCCACCCGCCTCTCACAGCATCTTCCCTATCCGAATCGCTCCCACTGCCCTCTAGTCCTTCACTCTCACTTTCCTCATCCACGAATCTTTCATCCTCGCTCAAATTAATGGGGAAATCGTCGCTTTCTCGGTCCGAATCGCTCTCGCTGCTGGTGGCCATCATTGTAAACAATGTGCAGATGTGAGGAGCTCCACAACCTGTGACGTCACGCTACTTCCGGTACAGGCAAGGCTTTTTTATCAGCGACCAAAAGTTGCGAACTTTATCGTCGATGTTCTCTACTAAATCCTTTCAGCAAAAATATGGCAATATCGCGAAATGATCAAGTATGACACATAGAATGGATCTGCTATCCCCGTTTAAATAAGAAAATCCCATTTCAATAGGCCTTTAAAGCATAACCAAGCATGCATCACTATAGCTCTTGTCTCAAAGTAGGTGTACTGTCACCACCTGTCGCATCACGCCCTGACTTATTTCGACTTTTTTGCATTTTTCCTGTGTGTAGTGTTTTAGTTCTTGACTTGCACTCCTATTTTGGTGGCTTTTTCTCTTTTTTTGGCGTTTTCCTGTAGCAGTTCCATGTCTTCCTTTGAGCGATATTTACTTTGTTTTAGCAATCAAGAATATTTCAGTTGTTTTTATCCTTCTTAGTGGGGACATTGTTGATGGTCATGTCATGTTTGGATGTACATTGTGGACGCCGTCTTTGCTCCACAGTAAGTCTTTGCTGTCGTCCAGCATTCCGTTTTTGTTTACTTTGTAGCCAGTTCAGTTTTAGTTTCGTTCTGCATAGCCTTCCCTAAGCTTCAATGCCTTTTCTTAGGGGCACTCACCTTTTGTTTATTTTTGGTAAAAGCATTAGACACCTTTTTACCTGCACACTGCCTCCCGCTGTTTCCGACATCTACAAAGCAATTAGCTACCGGCTGCCACCTACTGATATGGAAGAGTATTACACGGTTACTCTGCCGAGCTCTAGACAGCACCGACACTCAACAACAACACATCATTTACAGACTATAATTACTGGTTTGCAAAAAATATTTTTAACCCAAATAGGTAAAATTAGATAATCTCCCACGGCACAGTGGTTGAAAAACACTGCAGTAAATGATGTTTTATTATCCGTCCATTTTCTGCCGCTTGTCCCTTTCGGGGTGGCGGGGGGTGCTGGAGCCTATCTCAGCTGCATTCGGGCGGAAGGCGGGGTATTGTTATGTTTCATCCAAAAAGCGCCAATAATACTTGTTTAATTGTATAAAATAGAACATGCAACAATATACTGTACATTTTAGTGGCCTAGTGGTTAGAGTGTCCGCCCTGAGATGGGTAGGTTGCGAGCTCAAACCCCGGCCGAGTCATACCAAAGACTATAAAAATGGGAGCCATTACCTCCCTCCACTCAGCATCAAGGGTTGGAATTGGGGGTTAAATCACCAAAAATGATTCCCGGGCGTGGCCACCGCTGCTGCTCACTGCTCCCCTCACCTCCCAGGGGGTGATCAATGGTGATGGGTCAAATGCAGAGAATAATTTCGCCACACCTCGTGTGTGTGACAATCATTGGTACTTTAACTTTAAGATGTGTTTCTATAATGTAGAATTGAGGGGGGAAGGTTATTTCAGAATCAGAATAGTTTTTACGGAAGCAAAACATCCGCTTTGGCGTTTCCAAAATGAAGGTGGCAGTGGGGCGTAATTTCCCACCGGATGTGATGACACGAATATGACCGCATGAACTCCCCCCGTCTGTTTGACACATTCAGCACAAGTGACTTTTATTAGAATTCTCACGGTGTTTACATTATATTTAAGCGCCTTGTTGTTTTGTTTTGAAATCACAAAATGACTTCCGGGACGGGTGACCACCACACTAGATTACATGACTACTCAGCGCAGTTAGTATTATCAAGTTAAGCGAATTAAACTAAATTAATAAACTTAAAACATATTGTTTTATTATATGACAATAAGGACAATAAGGAGTAGCTACTGACTCGGAATAACTGTGAACAAGTAAAGCTAACCAGCTAGCATGCTAACACGAGAGCAGCATGTCTCTTCCTGACCTCCTCTAACGTCGTCATACTGACCCAAGTACAGCACGGTGGGAATAAAACCCCATCGGATGACGAACTGGCCGCACTGGAAGAGCTGCTGGAGCCGCTGCTTGGTCTCTTTGCTTATTTTCGTCATAATGTCTTCAGCCGTGGAGCCAAGAAGCCGCTGCCTGCTACCAAGGACACGGGAAGAGGAAACACGTGATCACAACCGCAGCGAAAACACGCTGTGATGTGTCGCCATCTTGTGGCCAGATTATGCAACTGCGCTTTTGTGACGCTACACTTGGAAGGATTAATAATTATTTATTATTGTGTGAACACTTGTACGATTAAACATAATATTGGTAATGTTTTTTTATTTTGTATTATTTTTATTACTATTTCCATTAACTGTATGATTGTCTAAAATCAATCATATGGTTCTATTTGTATAATAATTATTTATTGGTCAAAACCCATCTTTTTAAACAAGTTTATATTTTATTTACCTTATTTTTTCATTGTAACTATATTACATTTTTTATATGGGTTATTATTACATTATTAATGTATAAATATTATATTATATTATAATATAATAATATATATAATATTATATATATATATATATATAAAATATCGTAATAATATTATATTATTGTAATTTATTGTAATTATTAATGTGAAGTTAATTATATTTATATAGCACTTTTCTCTAGTGACTCAAAGCACTTTACATACTGAAACCCAATATCTAAGTTACATTTAAAGCAGTGTAGGTGACACTGGGGTCGGGTGGGTAAAGTGTCTTGCCCAAGGAAACGGCAGTGACTAGGATGGCGGAAGCGGGAATCGAACGTGGAACCCTCAAGTTGCCAGCACGGCCACTCTACCAACCGAGCTATGCCGCCCAATAAATAAATATGTTTTAAAACTTTCCCCCCAAAATGATACAACCCCATCAATTGACAAAAATAACATGTTGCTTTATTTAGATTTTTCATGAGTATCATTAGCAGTGAACCAGCAGGTGGGGAAGGTCAGAGCTTTTCTTCCTGCCACTCACATGCAAGAGATTATACACTGTTGACCCAAAAAAGGCTGTTCATCTGAAATTTGGGGTGTAGATTTTTACAGGCAAACCAGGAGGTGGCGCAGGTGAGAGCTTTTCTTCCTATCACTCACACACTGCTGGCTTATTGTCCATTGCAGAGTTGATTGATTGCAGAGGACGCTGGTTCTCAGGAGATTATACAGTATTGACCCAAAAAAGTCCTAAATCTGGGTAGCATATTTTTACAGGCAAACCAGGAGGTGGCGCAGGTCAGAGCATTTCTTCCTATCACTCACACACTGCTGGCTTATTGTCCATTGCAGAGTTGATTGATTGATTGATTGAAGAGGACGCTGGTTCTCAGGAGATTATACAGTATTGACCCAAAAAGTCCTAAATCTGGGTTGCATATTTTTACAGGCAAAACAGGAGGTGGCGCAGGTCAGAGCTTTTCTTCCTATCACTCACACACTGCTGGCTTATTGTCCATTGCAGAGTTGATTGATTGATTGATTGCAGAGGACGCTGGTTCTCAGGAGATTATACAGTATTGACCCAAAAAAGTCCTAAAACTGGGTTGCATATTTTTACAGGCAAACCAGGAGGTGGCGCAGGTCAGAGCATTTCTTCCTATCACTCACACACTGGTGGCTTAGTGCCCATTGCAGAGGACGCTGGTTCTCAGGAGATTATACAGTATTGACCCAAAAAAGGCGGGTTGTCCTAAATCTGGGTTGTAGATTTTAACAGGCAAACCGGGAGGTGGCGCAGGTCAGAGCTTTTCTTCCCATCACTCACACACCGGGGTCTTATTGTCCATTGCAGAGGACGCTGGTTCTTAGAAGATTATACAGTCTTGATCCCCTAAAACTGGGTTGCATATTTTTATAGACAAACCGGTGGCGCACTTCAGAGGTTTTCATCCTGCCACTCCCACACTAGATTTTATTTTGCAATGTCACTCATTTATTTATTTTGGATAAATGTATTTAAAAACGTTATTAGTTAAAAAACAGGCACAAATTGATGAAATGTGCGCTCGTGAAGTCAAGCCTGCAAAATAAGAGCACCACGATAGACACAACTGCCCTTATTTCCAAATTAAAATATTGACAAGAATACATTATAAATGTGCCTGGGAGGCGAATCTCTTCACATTATCACTGAGCACAACAGACTTGTTTACGTTCCGTTCTCGTATTATTGTTGACTAGACTGAGCAGCCAGGTCAAGTTCTACATGGCAATAACTTCCTTACCATCTTTTAGAAATGTAAACTTGGTAAATATGTACTGTCAGAAAATTTGTATTTAAATTATCAAAAAACTTTCCGCTCTGAGTTCCCAATGAACAGACAAGAGGCTGTCTTTGTTGCACCAAGCAAAGGCTTGGAAAATTTCATTGTGTACGATGGGAGAAGACGGGAGGGGTTATCTATTGTCATCGAAGACCTGCTCAAGCTGAATCCAGGACTAACCCAAGCCCGAGGCATCTTCTTCTTTTGTTTTCAATGTGACCAAAAACAAGAGCTGTTTACATACCCCCCATTCTTTTGGAAGCAGATGTTGTCGTGTAAACAGGGAGTGTCTAAATAAAGGAGACGTAAACCTTTTTCGTCAGAGCGTGCTGAGATACTGTGCAAGGGTACAGTGTGTCCAGGCGTGTCTCCTCGATTGAGTCCAAATTGAATTCTGTCTCTGTTTAATTCTTTGCCTCTTGTCTTGTTTAATAAATGTCATCAGTGTTTGAACCTGACATGTTCCAAGTCGACTCGGGGCAGAATTGAGTGGCCAAAGACTAAAATCAGGCCTACTTCATGGGAACATCCAGAAATATCACCAGCTTTAAATGACCTGCATATTTTCCCCATGACATACCATTCAAGAGTGAGTCAAAAGAAACACTTTATTTCCAGAAGTGACATAAAAAAGGCCAATAAAAACATCTTTAGTACAACAAGAGCAGAACCAGTCACATTCTGTAAAGCAACTTACCAAAACACCAAGATTGTCCCACCAAAATATGTACTGTATATCAATGGTTAGTAGCACAGACAAGGGTACACCTTAGTGTTTGAATTAAGAATAGGAATTTTTTTGTTTTGTTTGGAAAGAAAATCGCAATGTTCTGCAATGTGATTACCACAAGGGAAAAACAGGAAGTAAGTACAAATATGGTGGGAATCTTCACTTAAGAGTACAACCCAAATATGGGTTGCTGGTGCACCACAACTGACAGTTCATTCCAAAAAATATATATTTTCTCTCAGTGCAATACTTCCTTGTTATTAGACTTACTTTGTTCGCTGCGCCGTTGTAAACATCAAGAACTGATCTGCATCCTTATTGGCGAGTGGTTTCTCCCTCCATATTTGTACAAAGTGGCGTCCAAAAGAAGGGAAACACTGAAGGTAAAATGTGTATTGCTATGAGGAAAACAAAGCAATCTTTTAAAAAGTCGTACAAAGATTTGACTTTTTCCCATTCATATCAGCAGCCTCCACGCTAAAAATCAGTTCGGAGAACTAAACACTTAACATCGACCCCGCCAAACGGGGGGGAAGGTAAAGGTGAAGGTACGGAAAAGGCATGCAAAGGCAACACACGCCTGGTAGAAAGTCCAAATACTTTTGTCACACAGTGTTTTTTCATGAGCTTTAAAGGGGAACGGCACTTTTTTTTTGGAATTTTCCCAATCGTTCAACGTTTTTTTTAATGCATACTAACTCGTATATACGTAAATAAAAGTCCGCTTACATTTTTCCCGCCCATAAAACCCACTAAATAACCATCCAAAACGTGCCAATAATACTCCAGCTACACTTTTTAAACTTTATGAAACACTGGTGTTGTTTAAAGCTAGTTAAGCTTTTTTTTTTTTTTTTAATAAAAAAAATAAAAAAATAAAATAAAATAAAGCTAGTTTAGCGGTTAGCTTAGCTGCTGCTGGCTTGCTCTAGGTGTGTAACATGTTTAGCATCATCCTCCGATGATAAATTGTACTTAAAATACGAAGAAATGCAGTTTATTTGCAGTAATGGAGGTGAATATTAATAGCTCTGGGGAGTTGCTCCACAATGCTAGTTGCTGGTCAGCCGGGGGACTAAAAATAAATAGTGTCAGCCAGAGGGGATCGACATTAAAAGGCATTAATCAGCAATGGGGATTGTGTACTTTATCATGAAAATCACTAATTTTTGCTGCTGTGTTTACATTTCACAACTTGAATACTTACAGAGTATTAGTGATATTGTTATTATAAGCGCTAACGCAGACAAACCATTTATAGCGGCGCCGTGATCACCAGCTTGTGTGCCAACGTTGACGTCATCGGCTGGTGAGCTCCTTTCTCGCGTCCGCACTTCCATCCATTTTCTACCGCTTGTCCCTTTTGGGGGCGCTGGAGCCTATTTCAGCTGCGTCCGCACTTGTGAAAGTTCATTCTAGATCATAAATAATGTCTCTCACCTGGATAGCGGAAGGACGAGGACGTATTCCGACAAGTTGGTACACTTTGACAGCCAATTTAAACCCGAAAATGGCGAGAAAGACAGGAAAAGACGCCCGGTTTCACCCTAGTGTTTTTCTTGCGAGGATTATATATGACAACATTGGCATCCCAGTGAGAGCAGACATTGTACAGTAAGTGATGTTTTATGATGTTTCATCCAAAAAGCGCAGATAATACTTGTGACAGTTTATTCTAAATCATAAATAATGTCTCTCACCTGGATAGCGGAAGGACGAGGACGTATTCCGACAAGTTGGTACACTTTGACAGCCAATTTAAACGCGAAAATGGCGAGAAAGACAGGAAAAGACGCCCGGTTCCACCCTACTGTTTTTTTGCGAGGATTATATATGACATAATTCTATCAGTTGGCATCCCAGTGAGAGCAGACATTGTACAAAATGCGGAGGCACACCATCAGCAGAAATCATTAAATAAACAAAACTCAGTTGACAGTAAAAAGTTGTCGCAATTGTTGGGTATGACTTTAAAGGCCTACTGAAAGCCACTACTACCGACCACGCAGTCTGATAGTTTATATATCAATGATGAAATCTTAACATTGCAACACATGCCAATACGGCCGGGTTAGATTAGTAAAGTGCAATTTTAAATTTCGCGCCGAAATATCCTGCTGAAAACATTTCGGTATGATGACGTCACGGATTATAGAGGACATTTTGGGACAGCATTGTGGCCAGCTAATAAGTAGACTGTTTTCCTCGCAAAATTCCACAGTATTCTGGACATCTGTGTTGGTGAATCTTTTGCAATTTGTTCAATGAACAATGGAGACAGCAAAGAAGAAAGCTGTAGGTGGGAAGCGGTGTATTGCAGCTGGCTGCAGCAACACAAACACAGCCGGTGTTTCGTTGTTTACATTCCCGAAAGATGACAGTCAAGCTTTACCATTGGCATGTGGAGAACTAGGGAAAATAGAGACTCTTACCAGGAGGACTTTGAGTTGGATACGCAGACGCGGTACCGTGAGTACGCAGCTGCGGCTTCCAAACATTTGATCGCTTGCCCGTACGTGCGTGCCACTATGCGCATGTCACGTACGTAACTTTGGGGACTTTGGAGAAATATATGTGCTGTATGAACTTTACGGAGGTGAACGGTACTTTGGGCTGTGGGATTGAGTGTGTTGTGCGGGTGTTTGATTTGTATTGGCGGGTTATATGGACGGGAGGGGGGAGGTGTTTGTTATGCGGGATTAATTTGTGGCATATTAAATATAAGCCTGGTTGTGTTGTGGCTAATAGAGTATATATATGTCTTGTGTTTATTTCCAGTTCCACCCTACTGTTTTTTTTTTGCAATTATTATATTCAATCATAATTCTATCAGTAGGCATCCCAGTGAGAGCAGACATTGTACAGTAAGTGATGTTGTATTAGGTTTCATCAAAAAGTGCCAATAATACTCCATTTATCTGGGTATTAGTGATATTATTATAAGCTCTAACGCAGACAAACTATTTATAGCGGCGCCGTGATCACCGGCTTGTGTGCCAGCGTTGACGTCGTGGGCTGGTGAGCTGCTTTCTCACGTCCGAGCTTGTCCAAGTTTATTCTCGATCATAAATAATGTCCCTCACCTGGATAGCGGAAGGATGTACATGCAAGTTGGTACACTTTGACAGCCAATTTAGACCCTGAAATGACGAGAAAGACAGAAAAAGACCCTACAGTTTTTTTGCCAGGATTATATATGACAACATTCTATCAGTTGGCATCCCAGTGAGAGCAGACATTGTACAGTAAGTGATGTTTTATGATGTTTCATCCAAAAAGCGGCAATAATACTTGTGACAGTTTATTCTGAATCATAAATAATGTCTCTCACCTGGATAGTGGAAGGACGAGGACGTATTCCGACAAGTTGGTACACTTTGACAGCCAGTTTAGACCCGAAAATGGCGAGAAAGACAGGAAACAACGCTAGGGTTCACCCTACTGTTTTTTTTGTTGCAATTATATTCAATCATAATTCTATCAGTTGGCATCCCAGTGAGAGCAGACATTGTACAGTAAGTGATGTTGTATTAGGTTTCATCAAAAAGTGCCAATAATACTCCCATTTATCTGGGTATTAGTGATATTATTATAAGCTCTAACGCAGACAAACTATTTATAGCGGCGCCGTGATCACCAGCTTGTGTGCCAACGTTGACGTCGTCGACTGGTGAGCTGCTTTCTCGCGTCCGCGCTTGTCCAAGTTTATTCTCGATCATAAATAATGTCTCTCACCTGGATAGCGGAAGGATGTACATGCAAGTTGGTACACTTTGACAGCCAATTTAGACCCTGAAATGACGAGAAAGACAGGAAAAGACCCTACTGTTTTTTTGCGAGGATTATATATGACAACATTCTATCAGTTGGCAGCCCAGTGAGAGCAGACATTGTACAGTAAGTGATGTTTTATGATGTTTTATCCAAAAAGCGGCAATAATACTTGTGACAGTTTATTCTAGATCATAAATAATGTCTCTCACCTGGATAGCGGAAGGACGAGGACGTATTCCGACAAGTTGGTACACTTTGACAGCCAGTTTAGACCCGAAAATGGCGAGAAAGACAGGAAAAGACGCTAGGGTTCACCCTACTGTTTTTTTTTGTTGCAATTATTATATTCAATCATAATTCTATCAGTTGGCATCCCAGTGAGAGCAGACATTGTACAGTAAGTGATGTTGTATTAGGTTTCATCAAAAAGTGCCAATAATACTCCATTTATCTGGGTATTAGTGATATTATTATAAGCTCTAACGCAGACAAACTATTTATAGCGGCGCGGTGATCACCGGCTTGTGTGCCAACGTTGACGTCGTCGACTAGTGAGCTGCTTTCTCGCGTCCGCGCTTGTCCAAGTTTATTCTCGATCATAAATAATGTCTAGCGGAAGGATGTACATGCAAGTTGGTACACTCTGACAGCCAATTTAGACCCGGAAATGACGAGAAAGACAGGAAAAGACCCTACTGTTTTTTTGCGAGGATTATATATGACAACATTCTATCAGTTGGCATCCCAGTGAGAGCAGACATTGTACAGTAAGTGATGTTTTATCATGTTTCATCCAAAAAGCGGCAATAATACTTGTGACAGTTTATTCTAGATCATAAATAATGTCTCTCACCTGGATAGTGGAAGGACGAGGACGTATTCCGACAAGTTGGTACACTTTGACAGCCAGTTTAGACCCGAAAATGGCGAGAAAGACAGGAAAAGACGCTAGGGTTCACCCTACTGTTTTTTTTTGTTGCAATTATTATATTCAATCATAATTCTATCAGTTGGCATCCCAGTGAGAGCAGACATTGTACAGTAAGTGATGTTGTATTAGGTTTCATCAAAAAGTGCCAATAATACTCCATTTATCTGGGTATTAGTGATATTATTATAAGCTCTAACGCAGACAAACTATTTATAGCGGCGCCGTGATCACCAGCTTGTGTGCCAACGTTGACGTCGTCGGCTGGTGAGCTGCTTTCTCGCGTCCGCGCTTGTCCAAGTTTATTCTCGATCATAAATAATGTCCCTCACCTGGATAGCGGAAGGATGTACATGCAAGTTGGTACACTTTGAAAGCCAATTTAGACCCTGAAATGACGAGAAAGACAGGAAAAGACCCTACTGTTTTTTTGCGAGGATTATATATGACAACATTCTATCAGTTGGCATCCCAGTGAGAGCAGACATTGTACAGTAAGTGATGTTTTATGATGTTTCACCCAAAAAGCGGCAATAATACTTGTGACAGTTTATTCTAATTCATAAATAATGTCTCTCACCTGGATAGTGGAAGGACGAGGACGTATTCCGACAAGTTTAGACCCGAAAATGGCGAGAAAGACAGGAAACAACGCTAGGGTTCACCCTACTGTTTTGTTTTGTTGCAATTATTATATTCAATCATAATTCTATCAGTTGGCATCCCAGTGAGAGCAGACATTGTACAGTAAGTGATGTTGTATTAGGTTTCATCAAAAAGTGCCAATAATACTCCATTTATCTGGGTATTAGTGATATTATTATGAGCTCTAACGCAGACAAAGTATTTATAGCGGCGCCGTGATCACCAGCTTGTGTGCCAGCGTTGATGTCGTCGGCCGGTGAGCTGCTTTCTCGCGTCCGCGCTTGTCCAAGTTTATTCTCGATCATAAATAATGTCTAGCGGAAGGATGTACATGCAAGTTGGTACACTTTGACAGCCAATTTAGACCCTGAAATGACGAGAAAGACAGGAAAAGACCCTACTGTTTTTTTTGCCAGGATTATAAATGACAACATTCTATCAGTTGGCATCCCAGTGAGAGCAGACATTGTACAGTAAGTGATGTTTTATGATGTTTCATCCAAAAAGCGGCAATAATACTTGTGACAGTTTATTCTAAATCATAAATAACGTCTCTCACCTGGGTAGCGGAAGGACGAGGACGTATTCCGACAAGTTGGTACACTTTGACAGCCAGTTTAGACCCGAAAATGGCGAGAAAGACAGGAAAAGACGCTAGGGTTCACCCTACTGTTTTTTTTTTGTTGCAATTATTATATTCAATCATAATTCTATCAGTTGGCATCCCAGTGAGAGCAGACATTGTACAGTAAGTGATGTTGTATTAGGTTTAATCAAAAAGTGCCAATAATACTCCATTTATCTGGGTATTAGTGATATTATTATAAGCTCCAACGCAGACAAACTATTTATAGCGGCGCCATGATCACCAGCTTGTGTGCCAACGTTGACATCGTGGGCTGGTGAGCTGCTTTCTCGCGTCCGCGCTTGTCCAAGTTTATTCTCGATCATAAATAATGTCTAGCGGAAGGACGTACATGCAAGTTGGTACACTTTGACAGCCAATTTAGACCCTGAAATGACGAGAAAGACAGGAAAAGACCCTACTGTTTTTTTTTGCCAGGATTATATATGACAACATTCTATCCGTTGGCATCCCAGTGAGAGCAGACATTGTACAGTAAGTGATGTTTTATTATGTTTGTCGGCAGTGAGTAGTAATCAGTGATGTTGCCGAGGGGAAAAGCGAATGTCGTGAATGAGCAAAATATGTTAATATTAAATGTTATTAAACATATATACTTAGTGTGTATATAAAACCTTAATTGGATGTTTTTTTAAGGGCTTTGTTGGCAGAATAGAGCGAGTCCACTAGGCTCCATTGTAAGCGGACTTTTGATGACATTTATTAGCTATTTAGAACGCATCGAAAAAAGAAATGTGTTCTGGTCTTACCTCAGGATTGTGAATGATAGGCAAAATTCCAAAAAAAGGGCAGATCCCCTTCAAGTGCACCTATTTAGACGAGGTGAGGAGTGCAATATGATCCTGACAACCGGACCAGTCGGAGAAAGCTGCAAGGTGGCTTTTTTTTTGTCCCAGAGAACACACGTCTGGGATGGACGCCGTTTGCGTAGAGAAACCACCACAGTGTTCCTCGCCAAGGATCCTGGTCCCTCGGAGTGGTCATGGCTGGCAGGTCCAGGTGTGTAGACTGGCAGGGTCGGTTAGGAAAGGTTCATGTTAAAATACCTCAAAGGTCCGAGCCAAGGTGCACACCGATGCTGGGAGAGCGCTGCGTGTGGTTGGGACCTGGACTTAAGTACCCCATCCCTTCCTCTTGAAGACTGCATGGATAGTGGCCGGATTCTGAGGCAGTGTGGTTACTGGGGGGCGGGGCGGGAGCGCCGGCGACCTGCTCAAAGGAGCGGGAGAATACGGCGCTGGCGGTGCGCGTCAGGTTGGTGAGCGCCCCCGCCTTGGGCACCGACTGGCTGGAGGTCAGCGTGAGGCGCTTGGCGGAGACCTCGGCGTGCTCGCTGGCCGCCCGGCCGCCGCCGGCGGGGGGGCCGGCCTCTTTGTCCTTGCTGCCGCGCCCGCCCAGACGACACTTCTTCATGGCCTTGGCGCCCAGGTTTAACGTGGTCACGCTGTTGCTGATGGTGATGGTGGGCGGGTTCACGTCGGGCCCCGCCCCGCCTGGCCACACCCCCTCGTCCGCCTCGGAAATATCCATCAGCTCGTCCGGGGAACCCAGATCCACTGCGTCTGTGGCGAGCCAAGCACTGGGGTTAACAACATGGACACGCAGAGAATGACTGCTGTCAATATTAATATCAGGGGTGTCGCTTTTTTTCACTTATCTGATATTAATCCGATACGATATCAACACAAACCATAGCACATACTTTTATTTTGTAGTGTGGAATGGTACAAAAGGCACAGAACAATGCCATGTAAAAAAACACTAACCTTATGAAAGACATAATTAACTAAATCAAGCAAGCACATGATGCATTAAGTTGAGTGATGCGGACACGCTTGTTACTGGATACCTTCTAATAGGCTTTGGAACTTCGTATCTATACGTAATATAAAACTAATTATTTGATACTTTTTTTACATTGACAAATGTCATGTTTTAGATTAAGCACACTTAGGTATGTTTAGCTGGTGTGCCAGAGTGGTTGTCTTATATTTGGGGTGCAGATTTTTACAGGCAAACCTAGCAGGTGGTGCAGGTCAGAGCTTTTCTTCCTGCCACTCACACACTGGCGGCAGAGTTTCCGGTGTCGAAGTAGCCGGTTTTCGGGAGATTATACAGCGTTGACCCGAAAAAAAGTCTGGTCGTCTTATATTTGGAGTGTAGATTTTTACACGCAAACCAAGCAGGTGCCGCAGGTCAGAGCTTTTCTTCCTGCCACTCACACACTGGCGGCAGAGTATCCGGTGTCGAAGTAGCCGGCTTTTGGGAGATTATACAGCGTTGACCCGAAAAAAAGGCTGGTCGTCTTATATTTGGGGTGTAGATTTTTACACGCAAACCTAGCAGGTGGCGCAGGTCAGAGCTTTTCTTCCTGCCACTCACACACTGGCGGCAGAGTGTCCGGTATCGAAGTAGCCGGTTTTCGGGAGATTATACAGCGTTGACCCGAAAAAAGGCTGGTCATCTTATATTTGGGGTGTAGATTTTTACACGCAAACATAGCAGGTGGCGCAGGTCAGAGCTTTTTTTCCTGCTACTCACACACTGGCGGAAGAGTGTCCGGTGTCGAAGTAGCCGGTTTTCAAGAGATTATACAGCGTTGACCCGAAAAAAAGGCTGGTCGTCTTATATTTGGGGTGTAGATTTTTACACGCAAACCTAGCAGGTGGTGCAGGTCAGAGCTTTTCTTCCTGCCAGTCCCCACACTGGCGGCAGAGTGTCCGGTGTCGAAGTAGCCGATTTTCGGGAGATTATACAGCGTTGACCCGAAAAAAAGGCTGGTCGTCTTATATTTGGGGTGTAGATTTTTACACGCAAACCTAGCAGGTGGCGCAGGTCAGAGCTTTTCTTCCTGCCACTCACACACTGGCGGCAGAGTGTCCGGTGTCGAAGTAGCCGGTTTTCGGGAGATTATACAGCGTTGACCCGAAAAAAGGCTGGTCGTCTTATATTTGGGGTGTAGATTTTTACACGCAAACCTAGCAGGTGGCGCAGGTCAGAGCTTTTCTTCCTGCCACTCACACACTGGCGGAAGAGTGTCCGGTGTCGAAGTAGCCGGTTTTCGGGAGATTATACAGCGTTGACCCGAAAAAAGGCTGGTCATCTTATATTTGGGGTGTAGATTTTTATACGCAAACCTAGCAGGTGGCGCAGGTCAGAGCTTTTCTTCCTGCCACTCACACACTGGCGGCAGAGTATCCGGTGTCGAAGTAGCCGGTTTTCAAGAGATTATACAGCGTTGACCCGAAAAAAGGCTGGTCGTCTTATATTTGGGGTGTAGATTTTTACACGCAAACCTAGCAGGTGGCGCAGGTCAGAGCTTTTCTTCCTGCCACTCACACACTGGCGGCAGAGTATCCGGTGTCGAAGTAGCCGGTTTTCGGGACACACAAAACACCCAAACTGTTTTTCCATTTACAGTAGTGTGGTGGGAGATTGTAACTGAGTGTGCAGCCCCAAACGTCTCTCCTCATTGAGCCAAATTGAACGCTGTCTCTGCATGATTCCTTGCTTCCTGTCTGTTTAATAGATGTCATCAGTGTTTGAACCTGACAATTCTGGCCACTGATTGGCTCAGCCTTAGCCAGCATTAAAAGAGTGTAAAGGGGATTGAAAGGTGTTATTTCATGTCTAGAGTACTATCATATTGTTGAAAAAATTATTTAGAAGGTAGTTAACAGGTTTTTTTTAATGCTAAAGCTATGAACATTTTCAATGTATAATTAATGAGTCCAACTTTATTTATTAAAGTCATATCTGGATGCAATAAAGGAGGGATTACTGTACTGTAGTTGTTTATCTAAGTAATTTAGATTAATATCAGATCAGGACACCCCTAATTAATATGTTAACGATCAAATATTTTGTGTTGATGGGCTGCATGACCAGGGAGTTGTACTGCAGTATTCCAGCAGGTGGCGCATGCGCATTCATCACCACAACTGGAGAAATGCTTTATGGCAGGGGTCTCAAACTCACAGCCTGCAGGAACATTGTTTGTAGGGGTTAAATTTAAGAGCTCACACACCCCAACTTGGCGTTAAATACACGGAGGCCACCTTAAACTGCAGTGTCAACAAACAAAAATGACAGCACAACAAACACACATAGGACTCTCACTATTATGTTAGATCCACTATGGACTGGACTCTCACTATTATGTTAGATCCACTATAGACTGGACTCTCACACTATTATGTTAGATCCACTATGGACTGGACTCTCACACTATTATGTTAGATCCACTATGGACTGGACTCTCACTATTATGTTAGATCCACTATGGACTGGACTCTCACTATTATGTTAGATCCACTATAGACTGG
>NC_084750.1:15897240-15989740 GCF_033978785.1 Entelurus aequoreus | reverse complement strand
ACAGGCACACACGGCCACAAGAGGACACACAAAAGTAATTAATGCAATGGCAGAAAAACAAAAAGACAAAAATTATAGTGATAAGACAACACTATGGAAGTGTTATTGTAGAAAATTTATTTGCAAACGTGTATCTGAATCTGTGCATGTGTTAGGGTTGTACGGTATACCGGTACTAGTATGGTATCGCGGTACTAATGAATCAAAAACGGTACTATACTGTTTATAAAGTACCAGTTCGCCATATTTTTCATATTTGTCAGGCATGACGGCGTGTCGTCGTCATGTCATGCTGGTTTTACGAGCAGAGGAGCATGTTCGGCAGCGCACACACACAGAATACATACAAGCAGACACAGTGTGTAGACAAAAAAGGGGGAACGGACGCATTTTGGCCTAAAAAGTAAAGATAAAGGTGAAGTTATAACACTGAAACACCCTCAGGAAGAGGTGCTTTAAGACATGGCTCGCTAGTTAGCAGCTAATGTCCATCCGCCGTGGCAACAAATAAAGTACTTTTTTTTTTACAAGTATCATGCCTGCAGGACGAGAAATAGCTAAACATGCTTCACTATACACCGTAGGAGGATACAACAGCTCACCGGCGTCACAATTAGGGCTGCAACAACTAATCGATTAAATCGATTAAAATCGATTACCAAAATAGTTGGCGATTAATTTAGTCATCGATTCGTTGGAACTATGCTATGCGCATGCGCGGAGGCTTTTTTTTTTTTTTGGTTATTTTTTTATTTTTATAAACCTTTATTTATAAACTGCAATATTTACAAACAGCTGAGAAACAATAATCAAAATAAGTACAAAAACAGTACAAAACAGCGCCAGGGCGGCGGTTAGGCTACGTCTCATGAGGTGGCGTAAGCTAGCCAATGATGTGGTCATGTGCAGCTCACGTGACGACGCCGTCTCCTTTGCTGGAAAAATTCGAAAAATGGCGCAGGAAAACAGTACCGATAGTTTAGCGGAGAAACATCTTGAGGTTATTGCTTCAATGGAGAAAAGTGTAACACCTAAGTCGTCAAAAGTGTGGGAACACTTCACTTTAAAGACTTCAAAGAAGACCTTTTCCTGCAAAATGGCACGGAAGTACAACATTGCTTAAGGAGCACCTGAAGAAGAAATATGTTGGAGCCATGGATGAAGGGAAGAACTCACAGTACGTAACTTTTTAAGTCCATAGTGGCAACAAGCATTCATGAGTTCAGCTTTTTTATGAGTAACGTTAAAGTTATGCCTTTGTTGCAACAACTGATAATGTGTCTCCGGCACATTTGACTCCGTTTTGAGAGAGAAAACGCACGGTTACCAATTTGGAAATAAACGTAACGGACAGAAATATCTCAGGTTGGTTTCATAATGGATCAATGTAGCCGGGCTGATAAAGCTATATAAATCAATTTAGATTTGAGTGACGCTTTAGTATAACTAAACGTTATGAAGGTGCTGGAATATTTCATGCTATTATTCAGAGGCAGCCTAAAATGAATCCTTTAT
Source organism: Entelurus aequoreus (assembly GCF_033978785.1). Lineage (NCBI taxonomy): Eukaryota > Metazoa > Chordata > Actinopteri > Syngnathiformes > Syngnathidae > Entelurus > Entelurus aequoreus. Next base: position 15,988,225 of record NC_084750.1, on the reverse strand, counting down.
TATTCACAACAGAAACGTGTACAATATCTGATTCAGTTCTGATGAGTTACATTTCTGTGTTATTATTGGTGTATGCTGCAGAAAGGATAGAAATGTAGTTTGTCTCTTTTATCCAATTATTAATCGAAGTAATAATCGACAGAATAATCGATTATCAAATTAATCGTTAGTTGCAGCCCTAGTCACAATGTAAACAAACGCCATGGGTGGATCTACACCCGACATCCACTGTAATGATACCAAGTACAGGAGCGTATCTAGTCGATACTACTATGATTACATCAATATTTCTGGACACATGACAACTTAAATTATGACCAATGTATGACCTTGTAACTACTTGGTATCGGATCGATACCTAAATTTGTGGTATCATCCCAAACTACCGTATTTTTCGGATTATAAGTCGCAGTTTTTTCAATAGTTTGGTGCGATTTATGTGTGAAATTATTAACACATTACCGTAAAATATCAAATAATAATATATTCAGTGACAACCAAAACCATCCTGTCCGGATTCAGAAAGGCTGGAATAATTGGAACTGCAACTGACGATGACTCTGACGTAAGCGACGTACCGATAGAAGAGGAAGCGGCGCATTTTCTACCTTTGGAGTTGGCAGAGTTGTTTAGAAGCGACACCGAGGAAGAAGATTTCATGGGATTTAGCGATTAGGAGTGACAGATTGTTTGGTAAACGTATAGCATGTTCTATATGTTATAGTTATTTGAATGACTCTTACCATAATATGTTACGTTAACATACCAGGCACCTTCTCAGTTGGTTATTTATGCCTCATATAACGTACACTTATTCAGCCTGTTGTTAACTATTCTTCATTTATTTTAAATTGCCTTTCAAATGTCTATTCTTGGTGTTGGATTTTATCAAATAAATTTCCCCCAAAAATGCGACTTATACTCCAGTGCAAGGGTAGGGAACCTATGGCTCTAGAGCCAGATGTGGCTCTTTTGACGACTGCATCTGGCTCTCAGGTAAATCTTAGCTGACATTGCTTAACACGATAATTAATGAGTAATCTCGCTGATAATCACAGTGTTAAAAATAACGTTCAAAATATAAAACATCCTCATGCATTTTATTCCATCCATCTGTTTTTCTACTGCACCGGCTCAACACGTCGCATTATTGGTAAGAAGTATTTTGTTTATTATTGGTTAAATTCAGAATAACAACGTTATTAAAAATAGTAATAGACTTATTATACTCTAAAAATGTCGGTCTTACTTAAAAATGCATGCATTTAGTGGTATTCAGTGTTAAAAAAAGTATGATATGGCTCTCACAGAAAAAATTTAGAATATTTGGCTTTTTATGGCTCTCTCAGCCAAAAAGGTTCCCGACCCCTGTGCGACTTATATATGTTTTTTTCCTTCTTTATTATGCATTTTTGACCGGTGCGATTTATACTCCGGAGCGACTTATACTCCGAAAAATACGGTAATGTAAAGTATCAAAACAACAGAAGAATAAGTGATTATTACATTTTAACAGAAGTTTAGATAGAACATGTTGAAACAGAAACTAACCAGATAATAATAGTAAATGAACAAGTGGATTAATAATCCATTTTTACAGCTTGTCCTTTATAATGTTGACAAAATAATAGGTGTATAAATGACACAATATGTTACTGCATGCGTCAGCAGACTAATCAGGAGTCTTTGTTTGTTTACTTACTACTAAAAGACAAGTTGTCTAGTATGTCCACTATTTTATTTAAGGACTAAATTACAATAATAAACATATGTTTCATGTACACTAAGATTTTTTGTTAAAATAAAGCCAATAATGTCATTTTTTTGTGGTCCCCTTTATTTAGAAAAGTATCGAAATACATTTTGGTACCGGTACCAAAATATTGGTATTGAGACAACACCAGTATGTGTAATCCAATTCACGTGTGTGTGTACTAATGTGTGACTGTACATCAATCTGTGTGTGTAATAAGACCGGCGTGTGTGTGTTTTAAGTTGTCTGTCCGTAGTATGAGTTGTCTGTGTGTAAAAAAATATCTGTCCGTATTTCGATCGGTGTGTGTAAAAAAAAAAAAAAAATGTGTGAGAAACAGGAACTTGGATGTCTATTTACACAAGACTTTTGCGACACCTCTGCCGCGCACGACTTTGTTCCTGCTTTTTTTTCTAGTTGTTTTTTTTTTTTTAAACACACGCCGATGGAAACACAGATGGACAACTTAACACACGCACGTGGATCTGATTACACACACACAGATTGTTACACGTGACTTTTGCAGAGTACGACTTATCTTTCTATCCAATAGATCAGGGGTCACCAACGCGGTGCCCGCGGGCACCAGGTAGCCCGTAAGGACCAGATGAGTAGCCCGCTGGCCTGTTCTAAAAATAGCTCAAATAGCAGCACTTACCAGTGAGCTGACTCTATTTTTTACATTTTATTTATTTACTAGCAAGCTGGTCTCGCTTTGCCCGACATTTTTAATTCTAAGAGAGACAAAACTCAAATAGAATTTGAAGAAAATATTTTAAAGACTTGGTCTTCACTTGTTTAAATAAATTCATTATTTTTTTTACTTTGCTTCTTATAACTTTCAGAAAGACAATTTTAGAGAAAAAATACAACCTTAAAAATGATTTTAGGATTTTTAAACACATATACCTTTTTAACTTTTAAATTCCTTCCTCTTCTTTCCTGACAATTTAAATCAATGTTAAAGTATTTATTTATTTTTTTATTGTAAAGAATAATAAATACATTTTAATTTAATTCTTCATTTTAGCTTCTGTTTTTTCAACGAAGAATATTTGTGAAATATTTCTTCAAACTTATTATGATTAAAATTCAAAAAAATTATTCTGGCAAATGTAGAAAATCTGTAGAATCAAATTTGAATCTTATTTCAAAGTCTTTTGAATTTCTTTTAAAATTTTTGTTCTGGAAAATCTAGAAGAAATAATGATTTGTCTTTGTTAGAAATATAGCTTGGTCCAATTTGTTATATATTCTAACAAAGTGTAGATTGGATTTTAACCTATTTAAAACATGTCATCAAAATTCTAAAATTAATCTTAATCAGGAAAAATTACTAAAGATGTTCCATAAGTTATTTTTTAAATTTTTTCCAAAAGATTCAAATTAGCTTGTTTTTCTCTTCTTTTTTTCGGTTGAATTTTGAATTTTAAAGAGTCGAAATTGAAGATAAACTATGTTTCAAAATTTAATTGTCATTTTTTTCGTGTTTTCTCCTCTTTTAAACCGTTCAATTAAGTGTAAATATCATTCATTATTAATAATAACATAGAGTTAAAGGTAAATTGAGCAAATTGGCTATTTCTGGCAATTTATTTAAGTGTGTATCAAACTGGTAGCCCTGCGCATTAATCAGTACCCAAGAAGTAGCTCTTGCTTTCAAAAAGGTTGGTGACCCCTGCAATAGATAATAATGGCAGTTATGGATGCCGTCAGAGGGTCGCTTGTAACAGCGAATAATGTATGAATTTGCCTCTGGATTTCATTATTAATTATATAAATTGTTTTACATTTACAAAATTTTACTGTAAAATAGTGTTTTTTTAATTTTTTGCAACATTTTACGGCAAATATAAAAACAGTAACACTGTTTTGTTTTTTATGGAAAAAGCTGGCAGCTTAGTTGCCAGATTTTTACTATTAAACTGACATTGGTTTTTACAACATTATGTTGTTAATGGAAAAACAGAACAAGTTCTTTTTTTATTCTGGCAACTTAGATGCCTGTTTTTTACCGTAAAAACACACAAACTGTCTTTCCATTTACAGTAATACACCGTTAAAAGCAAGATTTTACAGTAAAAATATGGCAGCTCAGTCAACAGAATTTTAACACTAATTTTTTTTTTTTTTTTTTAATTTACAGTAATATGCTGTAAAGAACACTGTAAATTTATTGTAATTTTTATTAATTTGATGGGTAGTTTGCTGTAAAATCATAAATCAGGCAGATATTTAAGTATTTATTTTGATTTAGACAAACATTTTTTTGGAAAGTATGATAATGTACGGTCATATTTGTTGCAATAATGGATACTATTAAAGTTTAAAAGGTATGCAATTTCAAGCAGTACATATTTTTTTCTGTCAAAATGAAAAAAATCAGTTACATTTAGTGAGAAAATATTAAGTACTTTATTGAGAACATATTTCCAAGTGCATACTTGCCAACCTTGAGACCTCCGAGGTGGGGGGCGTGGTTAAGAGGGGAATATATTCAAGCTAGAATTCACCAACTCAAGTATTTCATATATATATATATATATATATATATATATATATATATATATATATATATATATATATATATATATATATATATATATATATATATATATATATATATTTTATTATATATATAAATAAAATAAATACTTGAATTTCAGTGTTCTGGAGGCTATCCAGTAGATGGCAGTATTGTCCTGTTTAAGAGTGTCACAACATTGCTGTTTACGGCAGACGAACTGCTTTACGGTAGACTAAACGTGACTGCTGTTGTTGTGTGTTGTTACCGCGCTGGGAGGACGTTAATGAAACTGCCTAACAATAAACCCACATAAGCAACCAAGAACTCGCCCTCGATCATTCTACAGTTATGACGTCATTGGGCAGGCAAGCTGTTTATATTGTGGGAAAGCGGACGTGAGAACAGGCTGTCCCCACTCAAGTCCGCATTGAGCTGGAGGGGGCGTGGCCTCCAGCTCCGGCTGAATACCGGGAGTTTGTCGGGAGAAAATTTCTGCCGAGAGGTTATCGGGAGAGGCGCTGAATACCGGGAATCTCCCGGTAAAAACGGGAGGGTTGGCAAGTATGCAAGTGTTTGCGGGCCAGATCTGGCCCACGGGCCTTGAGTTTGACACCGGTGCAATAGTGGGTTCTTGCTTCACACACATCTAAATATCTATACGCACATTTTTTTTTCCCCCACACACACCGATCGAAATACGGACACAGATATATTTATATATATATATATGTTGGTTTTTTTAACACACGCGGCAATCGAAATACAGACACACATATATTTATATACATTTTTTATACATTTTTTTACACATGCAGCGATTGAAATACGGACACAAATATATTTATTTAAAAACATTTTTTACACACACGGCGATTGAAATACGGACACACAGATACTGTCAGAATAATTGTATCTAAGTTATCACAAAACTTTGTGTTTCCATGAGTTCCCGGCGAGAAGACAAAAGCTGTCTTTGATCCTACCAAGAAGAAGGCTTGTAAAACTCCACTGTGTAGGATGGGAAGCAACATGAAGGTGTTCTGTTTCTTTGATGAATTGTAATCCACAGAAAGATTTTGTCTTGACCCGAGAACTACAAAGCGGCCAGGAAGCAGGGCCTGACTCCCCCCAAGGAGACCTTTTCTTTGAACTGTTTTACGACCTTTTCTTTGAACTGTTGTAATCAAAGGCGATGAATGTTTACGACCCCCGTGCCTTAGAAACAGCTGTTGCCATGTAATCAGGGAAAGTCCAAATAAAAGAGGAGGCGTACAATCCTTCGCCGGAGCGTGGTGAGACTGTAGAGTACAGTCCAGACGTCTCTCCTCAATTGAGCCAAATTTAATTCTGTCTCTGTTTAATTCCTTGCTTCTTGTCTTGTTTAATAGATGTCATCAGTGTTTGAACCTGACAGATATATATATATATAAAACATATATATTAGGGATGTCCGATAATGGCTTTTTGCCGATATCCGATATTCCGATATTGTCCAACTCTTTAATTACCGATACCGATATCAACCGATACCGATATCAACCGATATATGCAGTCGTGGAATTAACACATTATTATGCCTAATTTGGACAACCAGGTATGGTGAAGATAAGGTACTTTTTAAAAAAATTAGTAAAATAAGATAAATAAATTAAAAACATTTTCTTGAATAAAAAATAAAGTACAACAATATAAAAACAGTTACATAGAAACTAGTAATGAATGAAAATTAGTAAAATTAACTGTTAAAGGTTAGTACTATTAGTGGACCAGCAGCACGCTTACGGACTGTATCCCTTGCAGACTGTATTGATATATATTGATATATAATGTAGGAACCAGAATATTAATAACAGAAAGAAACAACCCTTTTGTGTGAATGAGTGTAAATGGGGGAGGGAGGTTTTTTGGGTTGGTGCACTAATTGTAAGTGTATCTTGTGTTTTTTATGTTGATTTAATTTTAAAAAAACAAAAAAAAAACGATACCGATAATTAAAAAAAACGATACCGATAATTTCCAATATTACATTTTAACGCATATATCGGCCGATAATATCGGACATCTCTAATATATATATATATTTTTTTTTTTTTTTTACACACGCGGCGATTGAAATACGGACACACACATATCTATACACACATATCTATATATATATATATATATATATATATATATATATATATATATATATATATATATATATATATATATATATATATATATATATATATATATATATATACACATACATACATACATACATACATACATACATACATACATACATACATACATACATACATACATATATATATATATATATATATATATACACATACACACGCACAGATTGAGATACACGTTTGTAAGTAATTTTGCTACAATAATACTTCCATTCAACACATGGTCAAAGTATATGCTGTGGAGATCTGAATGGAGTGCTATAAAAAGCCACAATGAGCAGCATCCGGCAGATAAAAAGGCTATTGGATAGCTTCAGATGGCTATAATTCAGCTCATCTAAAATGCAACACAAACAGTGTACAGATGGAAGGTGTGCATTAGCTGTAAATCTACACTATGAGCTTAAAAGCGGATGCGTGGCAACACTAAAACACACTGCCTATAAGACAATGGAAGGATGATGGACAACGATCAACGATTACCCTCCTGCTCGCTCGGCTTTTGTATGCGCACACTTAACATTTAACACCACCACGGCGTGCTTACCGTGTCGTTTCCAGCGGTGGCCCCTTATAGAGAGGGAAGTGACAGCGTTTCGGGAGATCCTGGAGGCGGTGGGTGTTATCTCCACCTGGATACTCCGCGCGCCCTCCTTGGTGTTGCTCTTCAGCGCTGCTCCCCGCAGCGAGGACTTGATGGCGTTACCCACCTGATGGACGGGATAAGCACACTGTTAAGGCCAAGACTCCTCCAGAGCTGTCAGGAAAATTGCTGCAGCTACTTTGGCCTAATTTGCAGTTGTATAGCCTCTGGCCCGTCAGTGGTGACACCAAAATAGCTCTAGTGCTCATTATGTAACTCTTTTTTATTAAGGAAGAATATGTTTTTTTGAATGTTTGTTTCTATAATACAACTTAAGAGTGTTTTTGGATAAGAGTTGCCTCTTTGCTAATTGTTATGCTTTAAGTTACAAGCAAAACTTCTAGTTACAAACATCATGATGAAGTGAATGCCACACTGAATCCCGTAAAATCCGCCCAAAACATCTAGTCATAGTCGCTAGCATAGATGTGGCCCGCCACTTAATTTTATTTGGCCCTCGAAAGCCTGGAAATAATATGTATCAATAAAGTATTGTAACTTTTCTTACTAAATGCATTATTTTTCTATTTTGGGAGAAGAAGAAAAAAAAGTACTCCATGTAATCGCAATTTATGTTAGCTTAAATATTGTCTAATTATGCAAAAATATATTATCAAACATTCAAACCATTTTTAAATATAAATAAATACTAATAATAATGATTTTTAAAGCAAGTTATCCATCAAATTGTGCAATGTAAAAGTAGCAATAGATTTCATGGTAAAATTGTGAAATTTACTGTTTTTACAGCATTTTTCTCTAAATGAAAAAAACAGTACTTTTTTTTTTACTGTAATAAACTGTGGTGCCGTTTTGGCATTTACAGTAATACACCAAAAAATCTACACTTGTTGATTTGCGGTAAAAAAAAAAAACAAAAAAAACAAACTGGCAGCTCAGGTGCCAAAATTTCACCGTAAAATTGCAATTTTGTTTTTATTTACAGTAAAAAAACAAATTCTGTAAAATTCTGGCAACTGAGCTGCCATTTTTTTTTTTTTTACCATAAAAACAGCAGTACTGTTTTTCCATTTACAGTAATATACACTACATTTTGAGGTGAAATTATTGCAACTTACCATATTTTTTTTAACATTTTAATTAGTAAAAAAATCGACTAATAAAATGCATTAAAAAATCGTGTAATAATAGTATTCACTGTCAGAAGCGGCCCTCTGGGGCCAAACATAACTGTGATGTGGCCCTCAGTGAAAACCACTTTGACACACCTGTTATAGATCGACCTAACTTTGTTTTTTTTAAACACAGGCAGACAGAAAGCGGGTGTGAATGACAGTGCTGCGAAGAAGATTATTCATTGAAAAATTAAAATTAAAATCAAAAAAGTTGAATGTCGCCAACTGGGTAAAGCAATTTGAGCGTGTCACTGTTAGTGTGCACTATATCGAAGCACAATGAGTCTAATGCCAACCAAGAATGTTAAACTAATATTGAATTGGCAAACAATTAGTCAATAAAAGTCCGCTCTCCAAGATAAATGCTGTCCATTACGATTACATTACTTCATAAAACTCGTGTAGTTGTTAGAAGTACATTCTATAGTATTTTTTTTAATTAAATACTTATCTATAAGCTTGTTTTTCTATTTAAAAAGTACAGTACAGGCCAAAAGTTTGGACACACCTTCTCATTTCAATGCATTTTCTTTATTTTCATGACTATTAACATTATAGATTGTCACTGAAGGCATCACAACTATGACACCTGTGAAGTGAAAACCATTTCAGGGGACTACCTCTTGAAGCTCATGGAGAGAATGCCAAGAGTGTGCAAAGCAGTAATCAGAGCAAAGGGTGGCTATTTTGAAGAAACTAGAATATAAAACATGTTTTCAGTTATTTCACCTTTTTTTTTGTTAAGTACATAACTCCACATGTGTTCATTCATAGTTTTGATGTGACAATCTACAATGTAAATAGTAGGGATGTCCGATAATGGCTTTTTGCCGATAACCGATATTCCGATATTGTCCAACTCTTTAATTACCGATACCGATATCAACCGATATATGCAGTCGTGGAATTAACACATTATTATGCCTAATTTGGACAACCATGTATGGTGAAGATAAGGTACTTTAAAAAAAAATAAAATAAAATAAGATAACTAAATTAAAAACATTTTCTTGAATAAAAAAGAAAGTAAAACAATATAAAAACAGTTACATAGAAACTAGTAATTAATGAAAATGAGTAAAATTAACTGTTAAAGGTTAGTACTATTAGTGGACCAGCAGCACGCACAATCATGTGTGCTTACGGACTGTATCCCTTGCAGACTGTATTGATATATATTGATATATAATGTAGGAACCAGAATATTGATAACAGAAAGAAATGGGGGAGGGAGTTTTTTTGGGTTGGTGCACTAATTGTAAGTGTATCTTGTGTTTTTTATGTTGATTTAATAAAAAAAGACATGCACCTGGGGATAGGTTGATTGGCGACACTAAATTGGCCCTAGTGTGTGAATGTGAGTGTGAATGTTGTCTGTCTATCTGTGTTGGCCCTACGATGAGGTGGCAACTTGTCCAGGGTGTACCCCGCCTTCCGCCCGATTGTAGCTGAGATAGGCTCCAGCGCCCCCCGCGACCCCGAAGGGAATAAGCGGTAGAAAATGGATGGATGGATGGATAATAAAATAAATAAATAAATAAATAAAAAAACGATACAGATAATAAAAAAACAGATACCGATAATTTCCGATATTACATTTTAACGCATTTATCGGCCGATAATATCGGCAGGCCGATATTATCGGACATCCCTAGTAAATAGTCATGAAAATAAAGAAAACACATTGAATGAGGAGGTGTGTCCAAACTTTTGGCCTGTACTGTATGTAACATGTTAAAATTGTGCTGTTTTGGGAGGGCCGAGCAGGAATTAAATTGATCAATTAATTTGGGAGACATTGATTTGAGATTCAAGTGTTTTAGTAAAGGACTCCTTCACAGAGCCAATCAAGCTTGTGCATTGAGCTGCTACTGTATCGGAAATAATACATTTGAAAAATAAATAGTGTTCCAAACAAGTCATCCATGTGATTGAACCAACTAAAATAAAATCTATAATCCCATCTGTTTCAGATTTATGCACAAGAGAAAGCTTTGAATCTCAAAAGGCCCCTGACCTAACGCCTATTATGCCACAAGAGGTAAGACTCTTTACAAGTATTTGCAGTGAGGACATTCTTTAAGTGAACGCGAGTGGAAACATAATCCCGGAACACTGTGGGTTTTTTGTCCCGACCGCTGCAACACCTCGTTCATGAGTGGAAAAAGTTATGCGGATAAGAGGCATTTAGCTGCTATAGCCCCAAACTGTGGAACAGCCTGCCGGAGAGCCTCAGGACTACAGAGACCGCTAATATTATTATCCATTTTAAGCTTCATGTTGTTGTTTTACTATGTATTTGTGTAGGCTATACGAACCACCATAACCTGCTGCTCAAAATTAATTGCCCCTTGAGGGATTAATACAATTGTTTGAATTGATATATTTATTTTTAAAAATGGTTGAAAATGCACACCTTTTTTAATCAGGTTTTTCACTAATGATTTTAAACTCTGTTTAGGTTCTTTATTTGTACTTATTTTCTATTGTATGTATTGCCATTATCCCTACTGTTATTCTCACTATTTTATGTTTTTTTTTTTCCATTTATTTACTATTGTAATTAATATCACCATTACTACCATTGCCAGGCATTCATTTGACATGTTGTGCGAGGATTATACAGTACGGGCCAAAAGTTTGGACACACCTTCTCATTCAATGCGTTTTCTTTATTTTCATGACTATTTACATTGTAGATTGTCACATCAAAACTATGAATGAACACATGTGGAGTTATGTACTTAACAAAAAAAGGTGAAATAACTGAAAACATGTTTTGTATTCTAGTTTCTTCAAAATAGCCACCTTTTGCTCTGATTACTGCTTTGCACACTCTTGGCATTCTCTCCATGAGCGTCAATGGTTTTCACTTCACAGGTGTGCCTTATCAGGGTTGATTAGTGGAATTTCTTGCTTTATCGATGGGGTTGGGACCATCAGTTGTGTCCAAACTTTTGGCCTGTACTGCGTATAACAACATTCTATCAGTTGGCATCCCAGTGAGAGCAGACACTGTACAGTAAGTGATGTTTTATCATGTTTGCTGGCGCTCATGAGTAGTAATTAGGGATGTCCGATAATATCGGCCTGACGATATTATCGGCCGATAAATGCGTTAAAATGTAATATCGGAAATTATCGGTATCGGTTTTTTTATTATCTGTATCGGGTTGTTTTTTGTTTTTTTTATTAAATCAACATAAAAAACACAAGATACACTTACAATTAGTGCACCAACCCAAAAAAACTCCCTCCCCCCATTTCTTTCTGTTATCAATACTCTGGTTCCTACATTATATATCAATATATATCAATACAGTCTGCAAGGGATACAGTCCGTAAGCACACATGATTGTGCGTGCTGCTGGTCCACTAATAGTACTAACCTTTAACAGTTAATTTTACTCATTTTCATTCATTACTAGTTTCTATGTAACTGTTTTTATATTGTTGTACTTTCTTTTTTATTCAAGAAAATGTTTTTAATTTATTTATCTTATTTTACTTTTTTTTTTTTTAAAAAGTACCTTATCTTCACCATACCCGGTTGTCCAAATTAGGCATAATAATGTGTTAATTCCACGACTGCATATATCGGTTGATATCGGTATCGGTAATTAAAGAGTTGGACAATATCGGAATATCAGATATCGGCAAAAAGCCATTATCGGACATCCCTACACATTATTATGCCTAATTTTGTTGTGATGCCCTGCTGGATGCATTAAACAATGTAACAATGTTTTCCAAAATAAATCAACTCAAGTTATGGAAAAAAATGATGATTTTGTGACTTTGTGACTTTTTGAAGTCACAAAGTGCATTATTTTTTTTAACATGCCTCAAAAAAGCAGCTTGGAATTTGGGACATGCTCATGAGGAGGTTGAGGTGGGAGGGGTTGGGGGGGCGGGGTTGAGGTGGGGGGTAGGGGGTAGTGGGGGGATGTATATTGTAGCGTCCCGGAAGAGTTAGTGCTGCAAGGGCTTCTGGGTATTTGTTCTGTTGTGTTTATGTCGTCTGCGATGAGGTGGCGACTTGTCCAGGGTGTACCCCACCTTCCGCCCGATTATAGCTGAGATAGGCTCCAGCGCCCCCGAAGGGAATAAGCGGTAGAAAATGGATGAATGGATGGATGTTTATGTTGTATTACGGTGCGGATGTTCTCCCGAAATGTGTTAGTCATCCTTGTTTGGTGTGGGTTCACAATGTGGCGCATATTTGTAACAGTGTTAAAGTTGTTTATACGGCTACCCTCAGTGTGACCTGTATGGCTGTTGACCAAGTATGCCTTGCGTTCACTTGTGTGTGTGTGACAACGTAGATATTATGTGACTGGGCCGGCACGCAAAGGCAGTGCCTTTAAGGTTTATTGGCGCTCTGTACTTCTCCCTACGTCCGTGTACACAGCGGCCTTTTAAAAAGTCATACATTTGACTTTTTGAAACTGATACTGATAATTTCCGATATTACATTTTAAAGCATTTATCGGTATTATCGGACATCTCTACTCACAAGGCAATTATTTTGAAACTATGATTTATATAAGATCCTGTTAATGTAGATCCATAAGTCATGTGTTTTGATTGTTGCAGAGGAATGCACCTTGACTGGTGTAGTAATGCTGTAGGCTTAGTTCCAATCTGCTTCACCAGCAAGGATTTACAGCTAAACAGAGCGGAGTGGAAAGCATGTAAATAATCTAGTGGGATTACACACAGCTTGCGGACTGACACACCAGGCCGACACAATGCAGCATAGTGTGCGGTGTATAAAGGCGATACGTCTGCTTCGCATGCTTCCTCCTCTCACAGAACGTTGCGCTCACCAACAGCGCTTCGGGGAGCAACTCCAGCTGGGCCCGATACAGAACGTCATCCAGGGCTTTGGATCCCAGTTCCGCTTCCCCGTTGCACCTGCCCACAATGGACGTCAAACAACGATGATCAGATTGCAGTACTGACAATAGGAGTGGAACTTGACACCTCTAAAAACGTACAGTACATTGAATGTGACGCAGATTAGATGAGCACAAAAGAAAAACACAGACACAGTGAAAGTGTGTGTGCAGGCATGTGTGTACACTCACGATGCAAAGTGTATCCCTGTGAGGAGTTGAACCAAGAAATCTGATGTGACCGTCATCCGCGCGCTAATACCTTTATAGCGCCGCATCTGTTGCCGCGGGTAACCACATATACACACTCTGGAGGATAACCAATAATATGAGAAGTTGTAACAGTTCAACAGGGACGTCAAAATTGCACAGAGCAAAAATTCAATAGGTACTTGCGTGCATATTAAAAAACACAAAGTGTAATCATTAAACAGACTCGTGACTGAGAAGTGAGACTCGGAAGCTATGAAAGACATGCGCTAAGTGTGAAATCTTGCTGCCGTGTGTGCGGGTTTTACCGAGAGCTGAGCTGGCAGAGGGACTGGAGGGAGGTGGTGCTCATGAAGCTCAGTGCAGCGTTGTAGCACAGCAACAGGAACGTCAGCACATCAAATCTGACAAAACAAACACATTATACAGTGCTTTAAAAAGACACAATCTTATGTTCACCTAGTACACCCCTGTTATTTATGGCGGCCCTCGGAGAGCCACTTAACAGTGAAAATTATATATATATTTTAAATTGCTTCATTACACAACTATTTATTGTTATTAGAGATGTCCGATAATATCGGGCTGCCGAAATTATCGGCCGATAAATGCTTTAAAATGTAATATCGGAAATTATCGGTATTGGTTTCAAAAAGTAAAATGTATGACTTTTTAAAAGGCCGCTGTGTACACGGACGTAGGGAGAAGTACAGAGCGCCAATAAACCTTAAAGGCACTGCCTTTGCGTGCCGGCCCAATCACATAATATCTACGGCTTTTCACACACACACACACAAGTGAATGCAAGTCCTACTTGGTCAACAGCCATACAGGTCACACTGAGGGTGACCGTATAAACAACTTTAACACTGTTACAAATATGCGCCACACTGTGAACTGTTGCGTAGCCCAGCTCTTCCTCCGAGGGATTCTAAGGTGTTGGTCATTCCCGAATTCTTAAATGGCACATAAGCTGATGTTTATATTCAATCACCAGGCAGTAGTTGGTATTTTGTAGTTTATTGTCAAAGCTTTGAGGACAAACGTGAGACCAACCCAGTACACCAGCGTTTCCCTCGCCCGTCTAGATAGGTCTCCCCTCCTTCCTCCTCCACACCTGCTGTCCCCCAAGCCCAGCACCGCGCTGTGCTTCTTATCTTAGGAATGTTATGGCAGTCTCAACAGAGAGAATATTCAACACTGACTCATCAAGGACACTCGAATGCAAGCACTTTGTACCAGACGAGACATTAGCTGATGAAAATATGACTATAGGAGTTCAGAAAGAAGTAACACTTAAATATGGATATGGTTCTGATCTGGTTACAACAAGTCCCCCTTTAAGATCTTCTAATAAGATCTTTATTACTTGTACAAAACTTATAAGGCACGCCCCACATTAAAGTAGGTGCTGTTTTTTTTTTTCTTTAAGCAAGCTAGCAATAAAACAACAGCATATTTACATGGGAGACTGATGGAGGGAGTCCACGTCAATGTCGTCATGGTCAGGGAAGGAAACCAACAATTCTCGAAAGTCGTAAAGTTACCACTTTGCTAGACCCCCTTTAGTGACACTTAGCACAAGGGGCGATAAAGCAACCGCATGAGGCTATGATGGTCAAAAAAGCTCCAATGGAGACCAAGACAGACTTAATTAGGTCAGTCCACCTGCCAAATGTGCTTTGAAGCCAATCTTTGAAGGGGTCAGAGACCCCTGAAACTTCAGTAGTTCCCTAGATGGGGGCCCTCTAAACTGAGCCATCGGGGGAAGTGTTGTTAGGAATGAAGGTACAGCATTGGTCACCAAACATTGCAACTGAGGGTGACCGTATAAACAACTTTAACACTGTTACAAATATGCGCCACACTGTGAACCCACAGCAAACAAAAATGACAAACACATTTCGGGAGAACATCCCATAAACACAACAGAACAAATACGCAGAACCCCTTGCAGCACTAACTCTTCCGGGACGCTACAATATACACCCCCCGCTCCCCCTATCCCACCCCTCAACCCCGCCCCCCTCAACCTCCTCATGTCCCAAATTCCAAGCTGCTGTTTTGAGGCATGTTAAAAAAAATAACGCACTTTGTGACTTCAATAATAAATATGGCAGTGCCATGTTGGCATTTTTTTTCCATAACTTGAGTTGATTTATTTTGGAAAACCTTGTTACATTGTTTAATGCATCCAGTGGGGCATCACAACAAAATTAGGCATAATAATGTGTTAATTCCACAACTGTAAATATCGGTATCGATTGATATCGGAATCGGTAATTAAGAGTTGGACAATATCGGAATATCGGATATCGGCAAAAAGGCCATTATCGGACATCTCTAATTGTTATATATTTTTACGTACACTAAGAAAAATATGTAGATTTTAGAGTCAAGTTTAGCTGCCAAAATTTTACCATGAAATGTACTGTTTTTTACAATGTATACTGTAAATGTAAATGGGAAAACACTACCACTGTTTTACTGTAAAACCTACGGTCGTTGTCTTTAAGGTGTATTACTGTAAATGAAAAAACAATATTAAAATGTTTTTGTTTCCTGTTTTTCCAATACAATTCTGGCAACTGAGCTACCGGATTTTTACCGAAAAATTATTTCTATATTGTACAATTTGATGGATAATAGGTTGATTGGCAACACTAAATGGTCCCTAGTGTGTGAATGTGAGTGTGAATGTTGTTCTGTCTATCTGTGTTGGCCCTGCGATGAGGTGGCGACTTGTCCAGGGTGTACCCCGCCTTCCGCCCGAATGCAGCTGAGATAGGCTCCAGCACCCCCCGCGCCCCCAAAAGGGACAAGCGGTAGAAAATGGATGGATGGATGGATGGATGTCCACCCAGTACACCAGGGGTGTACTATGTGGCAGTTATTTATGGCTGCCCTAAGAGGGCCACTTTTAACAGTGAATAATATATACATTTTAAATTGCTTCTTTACACAACTATTTATTGTTATATATTTTTATGCACACTGTAGGAAAAATATGTAGATTTTAGAGTAAAGCTTAGCTGCCAAAATTTTACCATGTTTTTTACAATGTACACTACAATGTCCTTGTCCTTATTTTTCAATGAAGATAACTTTAAACTAGTCTTAACTTTAAAGAAGTACACTCTATACATTGCTAATGTGGTAAATGACTATTCTAGCTGCAAATGTCTGGTTTTTGGTGCAATATCTACATAGGTGTATAGAGGCCCATTTCCAGCAACTATCACTCCAGTGTTCTAATGGTACAATGTGTTTGCTCATTGGCTCAGAAGGCTAATTGATGATTAGAAAACCCTTGTGCAATCATGTTCACACATCTGAAAACAGTTGAGCTCGTTACAGAAGCTACAAAACTGACCTTCTTTTGAGCAGATTGAGTTTCTGGAGCATCACATTTGTGGGGTCAATTAAACGCTCAAAATGGCCAGAAAAAGAGAACTTTCATCTGAAACGCGACAGTCTATTCTTGTTCTTAGAAATGAAGGATATTCCACAAAATTGTTTGGGTGACCCCAAACTTTTGAACGGTAGTGTATACTGTAAATGTAAATGGGAAAACACTACCACTGTTGTACTGTAAAACCTATGGTTGTTTTTACGGTGTATTACTCTAAATGGAAAAACAATATTAAACATTTTTTTGTTTCCTGTTTTTCCAATAAAATTCTGGCAACTGAGGTACCAGTTTTTCTCGTAAAAATAATTTTGACATTGTACAATTTGATGGATAATAGGTTGATTGGCAACACTAAATTGGCCCTAGTGTGTGAATGTTGTCTGTCTGTTTCTATTGGCCCTGCGATGAGGTAGCGACTTGTCCAGGGTGTACCCCGCCTTCCGCCCGAATGCAGCTGAGATACGCTCCAGCACCCCCCGCGACCCCGTAAGGGACAAGCGGTAGAAAATGGATGGATGGAAGTTGCTTCAAAATCACGAGCCAAGGACATATTCAAGTACTTATTTTGATGTTTGGAATGTGTGATAATATATTTGTTGCAATATTAGATTACGTTTAAAATACAAATTTGCATACAGTACATGTATTTTTTTCTGTCAAAATAGAAAGTTGACTACATTTAGAAAGCAAATAAGACGCATGGTAATTCCAGGCCACATAAAATGAAGTGGCGGGCCACATGTGTAGTACACAGCAGCAAATCCAACTGGCAGGATAATATTAACCAGAGAGTGTTTCTTAGGAAGTACAGTATTGCCAACGTTTTATTTCAAGCACCCTGCCATAGTGTCATGCAGCTGTGTAATTATGAAGATGACTTTCAAGTGACCAACACAGACCTGGAGGCCAAGCTGACAACTCAGATTGGAGCCTTCTGATGATAAAAGCCTCTGGGTTCCTTACAGTAGATGCGAGGAACCCTGAAAGCAACACAACAACTTTAAAACTAACAAGGTTGGACAGCTGGTATAGGCCAACTCTGAATTATGACCGTAATGCAGTCCTTCTCAAACTGTGAGGTGGGCCCTCCTGGTGTGAACATAGTTTTTGTTTTTTTTGCCGTACTCGAATATGCGTATGTAGGGCTTGGCTTCAATGTGACTACGGTGGGAGACTCGGAAAGACCTGTGGGTTGTTTTCTTTAATGGTAATAAGTAGGGATGTCCGATAATGGCTTTTTGCCGATATCTGATATGCCGATATTGTCCAACTCTTTGATTACCGATACCGATATCAACCGATATATACAGTCGTGGAATTAACACATTATTATGCCTAATTTGGACAACCAGGTATGGTGAAGATAAGGTACTTTTTAAAAAAATGAATCAAATAAAATAAGATAAATACATTTAAAAACATTTTCTTGAATAAAAAAGAAAGTAAAACAATATAAAAACAGTTACATAGAAACTAGTAATTAATGAAAATTTGTAAAATTAACTGTTAAAGGTTAGTACTATTAGTGGACCAGCAGCACGCACAATCATGTGTGCTTACGGACTGTATCCCTTGCAGACTGTATTGATATATATTGATATATAATGTGGGAACCACAGACTGTATCCCTTGCAGACTGTATTGATATATATTGATATATAATGTAGGAACCAGAATATTAATAACAGAAAGAAACAACCCTTTTGTGTGAATGAGTGTGAATGGGGGAGGGAGGTTTTTTGGGTTGGTGCACTAATTGTAAGTGTATCTTGTGTTTTTTGTGTGGATTTAATAAAAAAAACAAAAAAAACACACAAAAAAACAGATACTGATAATAAAAAAAACGATACAGATAATTTCCGATATTACATTTTAACGCATTTATCGGCCGATAATATCGGCAGACCGATATTATCGGACATCTCTAGTAATAAGGATACAATGTTATGCAGAGGTGTACTTATAACACTTTTATAGACAAACTGTACTTTTGTACGAAGAGGAAGAATTTTGATGGACATCTTTAACTTTGTTGAAAAGGAGATATTAATCATTTTGTATGTGAATCAGAACTGACAACTATTTATCAAGAGATCTGTTGTATTTCATGGATGTAAATTGTGCTACAAAATGAGGACAGGAAGTGAACATACAGTACGTGCTACTACATTGCTCATTGGAAATGAGAAAGGATTTAATAGGCTTGGCTTCTTCCTACTTCTTTTTGAACATGTTCTAAAGAGAAATGTATATATATGTCAACTGTATGATGTATCACTTGTCAATGCATGTGTTCAAAATACATTTAAACCAAAGTAAAATCAAGACATTCAAAACATAGTACACAACAATAATAACATGTAAAATTCCGAGGTTTTTACATGTGTCGTAAACCCCTCACTAACACAAATGTACCTTGTACACGAATACATAAACACTTAAAATACATACAGTACAGGCCAACAGTTTGGACACACCTTCTCAGTTCAATGCGTTTTCTTTATTTTCATGACTATTTACATTGTAGATTGTCACTGACGGCATCAAAACTATGACACCTGTGAAGTGAAAACCATTTCTCAACCTCTTGAAGCTCATGGAGAGAATGCCAAGAGTGTGCAAAGCAGTAATCAGAGCATAGGGTTGCTATTTTGAAGAAACTCGAATATTATTATTTCACCTTTTTTGTTAAGTACATAATTCCACATGTGTTCATTCATAGTTTTAATGTGACAATCTACAATGTAAATAGTCATGAAAATAAAGAAAACGCATTGAATGAGAAGGTGTGTCCAAACTGTTGGCCTGTACTGTATATCATAATATACACTTCCATTTTAAAGTTAAAGTACCACTGATAGTCACACACACACACGAGGTGTGGTGAAATTACTCTCTGCATTTGACCCATCCCCTTGTTCCACCCCCTGGGGGGTGAGGGGAGCAGTGAGCAGCAGCCGCACTCGGGAATCATTTTGGTGATTTAACCCCCAATTCCAACCCTTGAGGGAAGCAATGGGTCCCATTTTTATAGTCTTTGGTATTGACTTGAGTAAAGGTTTGAACTCACGATCTACCGATCTCAGGGCGGACACTCTAACCCAGACCTGGGCATTCTGCGGCCCGCGGGCCACATCCGGCCCTTTGTGCGTCCCTGTCCGGCCCGCGTGAGGCCAATTATAAATTACAAAATAAATTTTAAAAAGTATCTATGTCGAGTGTGCAATACAACGGTGCTGCTTTTGTTTTGGAAATCGTTATTTGTATTACTTCCGTGTGGACGTATGCGTGTGCGTGATTGTGAGTGAATGTGAACAGCTGCAATCACAAATTACAAAATAAAGTTGAAAAAACATCTGTCGTGCGCGCAATACAACTGTGCTGCTTTTATTTTGAAAAGTGTTATTTATGAGCGTATGTCCGTGTGTAACATGCGAGTGAAGGTGCACATGCAGCGACAAGTGATGCACGGTTTACACCCGAGACGCTAAAAAGAGAAAAGTTGATGAGGAATGGCGTGTTTTCAACAAGACATGGAATGCCAAGCAACGTTCCCTCTATGGTGCGCGCCTGCGCAATTGCGCACTGCTCAAGCGGCCTCTGCGCACAGCAAATATATGCCGCGCACCAAATCAAATCCCATCTGAATTCTAAACAAAATAAACATATTTATTCTGTGTAATTTTGCAATGCAACTTTGAGTGACAGTGACAACAAGCGGCCCTAACGGTGTTCGTCAACACCGTTCAATTGAACACCGTTCAATTATTGTAACGTCTATCGAGATGCTTCGACGACAGGAATTATATCGATCACTTTATTGAGCAAAACTGTTTATATTCGGACATAACCACACCAAAAACATGAGTAAAACACTTCTATCTCGAAAAACTAGTCATTTTCTGCCGTACAAACCAGGCCAAAACCAACTTGTCATCTGTCACCAACACGCATACCACTAAACCACTGGTGCGTTTATGGCCACACAAAAAGTCGGACAACTCAAACACCACACAAAGTTACACTATGACTCCTCAGTCATACGTGTGCTTATTTTACTGTAATTTATTATTAATGTTAATTTATTTATATTAGTCATGGAATGCTGTTACACACACTATGTTGAAGTATTACTATTATTATTATTATTATTTATCTTACGGAATATATAACAAATAATATTGAGCAAAATGTAATTGAAATATTGTCGATGTGGCCCTCCAGCAGTGCTCGGGTTGCTCATGCGGCCCCCGGTAAAAATTAATTGCCCACCCCTGCTCTAACCACAAGGCCACTGAGCAGGCTTTATATGCAGAGGTGTACTTATAACAATTTCATAGACAAAATCATACTTTTGTACAAAGAGGAAGAATTTTGATGAACATCTTTAAATCATTTTATATGTGAATCAGAACTGACATAACTATTTATCAAGAGATCTGTGTATTTCATGGATGCAATATGAATAAAATCTTGACTCTAAAGTAGCCATTTTTAAAGGAGCAAAAAGTCAGTGTTCAAAAACAAGAAAAAAAGTACAAAAATGAGGGGTATTTTACTTGAACTAAGCAAAATTATCTGCCAATAGAACAAGAAAATTTGGCTTGTCAAGACTTTCCAAAACAAGTCAAATTAGCTAACCTCAATTAACCCAAAAATACCTTAAAATAAGCACATTCTCACTAATAACAAGTGCACTTTTCTTGGTAGAAAAAACAAATGTGAGACCTTTTTTCTCAATATGTTGAAAAATATTCTTAAATTAAGTAAATGCTAGTGCCATTATCTTGACATAATGATATGCACTCGGCATTACATTTCTTGCATTTTCCCATCGATAACATGACATCATCACGCCAAGTGCGTGCTCTTTCAGTGAATTAGTGCGCAAGGAATATATATATATATATATATATATATATATATATATATATATATATATATATATATATATATATATATATATTTATTTACAGCCCGGCCCCCCGACCAACATTTTTTTAATTGTAATTTTGAAGAATTTATCTGAATGTGCATGAACTATTTCTGTTCGAAATTGTTTGAAATGTCACATGTTAAATGTTTAAATATTAACTGTCAGTTTGCTGTACTGGGGCAGCACGGTGGAAGAGGGGTTTTTTGATTGATTGATTGAGACTTTTATTAGTAGGTTGCAAAGTGAAGTACATATTCCGTACAATTGACCACTAAATGGTAACACCCGAATAAGTTTTTCAACTTGTTTAAGTCGGGGTCCACTTAAATTGATTCATGATACAGATATATACTATCAGATATATACTATCATCATAATGCAGTCATCACACAAGATAATCACATTTAATTATTTACAATCAGGGGTGTGGAGGGGTGGGGTAGGATATGGACAGCAAGTAGTGGAGAGAGAGAGAGAGAAAGAGAAAGAGAAAGAGAAAGAGAAAAGAGAGAGAGAGAGAGAGAGAGAGAGAGAGAGAGAGAGAGAGAGAGAGAGAGAGAGAGAGAGAGAGAGAGAGAGATCAGAAGGCATAAGAAAAAGTATCTGCATTTGATTGTTTACATTTGATTATTAGCAATCCGGGGAGGGTGTTAGTTTAGGGTTGTAGCTGCCTGGAGGTGAACTTTTATTGCGGTTTTGAAGGAGGATAGAGATGCCCTTTCTTTTATACCTGTTGGGAGTGCATTCCACATTGATGTGGCATAGAAAGAGAATGAGTTACGACCTCTGTTAGTTCGGAATCTGGGTTTAACGTGGTTAGTGGAGCTCCCCCTGGTGTTGTGGTTATGGCGGTCATTTACGTTAAGGAAGGGTTAGTGCATCTGCTTCACAATACGAAGGTCCTGGGTTCGATCCTCCGCTCTTTCTGTGTGGAGTTTGCATGTCCTCCCCGTGACCGCGTGGGTTCTCTCCGGGTACTCCGGCTTCCTCCCACCTCCAAAAACATGCACCTGGGGATAGGTTGATTGGCAACACTAAATGGTCCCTAGTGTGTGAATGTGAGTGTGAATGTTGTCTGTCTATCTGTGTTGGCCCTGCGATGAGGTGGCGACTTGTCCAGGGTGTACCCCGCCTACCGCCCGATTGTAGCTGAGATAGGCTCCAGCGACCCCGAAGGGAATAAGCGGTAGGAAATGGATGGATGGAGTTTGCTGTACTGTGCCAACTGTACTACTATATGAGTACTTATGTTCTATTGTTTCATTGAAAATAAAACAGCAAAGTCCATTTGGCTGTCATCTGTTTTAATTATGAGACACAATTGTGTCAAAGTCATGATTTTTTATTTCATGCTTGAAATAAGAAATTCTTACTTTGGAAAAAGCAGTTTTATACTTGTGAGTGTTGATGACACAGCTTTGCAACAGTTGATATTCTAGTTTCAAGCATGTTTTACTCAATATAGGTCATGCAATCTCAGCAACAAGCTGTAATATCTTACTGAGATCATTTAGGACAGGGGTCACCAACACGGTGCCCGTGGGCACCAGGTAGCCCGTAAGGACCAGATGAGTAGCCCGCTGGACTGTTCTAAAAATAGCTCAAATAGCAGCACTTACCAGTAAGCTGCCTCTATTTTCTAAATTTTATTTATTTACTAGCAAGCTGGTCTCGCTTTGCTCGACATTTTTAATTCTAAGAGAGACAAAACTCAAATAGAATTTGAAAATCCAAGAAAATATTTTAAAGACTTGGTCTTCACTAACTGACGGTCCAGTTCAAAGTGTGACATGATTTATTTAAAAATTTGAGAGTTGACTTTTGTATTTTAAATGAGTTATTATTTGTACAAACATGGTGCAAAGTAATTCATGATTTGTTAAAAAATGTTAGTGGCTAGCTAGTTAAAATGGGATATTGTGATTTCACAAGACTGTCTTAGAAGTGATCATTTGAAAATGTTCAATTTGAAAAATGTGCACTTAGAGAAACTATGAAAATAAAGTGTTGCATATTGATATTTATCTGTTTCTATATATATTTATTGTGAGGAATCATTAAGATGATCAGTGTTTCCCCAAAAATAAATATCATTAATTATTAATAATAACAGAGAGTTAAAGGTAAATTGAGCAAATTGGCTATTTCTGGCAATTTATTTAAGTGTGTATCAAACTGGTAGCCCTTCGCATTAATCAGTACCCAAGAAGTAGCTCTTGGTTTCAAAAAGGTTGGTGACCCCTGATTTAGGACCAAAACCCTTAAAACAAGTAAAACACTAACATCAAATCTGCTTAGTGAGAAGAATTATCTTATCAGACAGAAAATAAGCAAATAACACCCTTATTTGAGATATTCAATCTTACTTAGATTTCACTTTTTGCAGTGTACTTTGTAAATGAAGCTTGTGTTGTCTGGTGTTCCATGTTTGACACGCCCAATAAGCGCTAACCAGGCTCGAACCAGGGTCCAGAATGCCCAAAGATTGAGCTCTTAAAGCGTCGGGAAGTGAGGTTCAGACAACATACCCTCACACGGCCACACCAGCTGGCATCGCTTACAAAGACATGTAAATAATTCAACCAATTGCTGGTTATGTTATCACGGCTGTCACCTGTTCTGTGCGGTGAAGTTTTCTCTCTGGAGGTGTGGCCCGCTGTACACCACCCTGCTCAGTCCGTGATTGGCCAGGGCTTCTTCCGTCAGGGCGTTGGATCCGATGGTCGACGGCTGGAGGGTGGAGATGACATTTTGACACGCAACATTATTTTCATACATTTCCATGTGTGGGTTCCTTACCTCGTGATACACCGAGGGTGTGGAAAGGGAAGGGACGGTGAAGGATAATACTTTACTCTGTCCATCTTTATCGACTATTTCCTGAACGGAAAGACAAAGGAACATATCAGCGAGTTAAGAAAACAGAGGGTTTTCGTCTGTGCATGTGTTCAAGTGCAAACACTCATCTTTAATGTGTGGGTGTTTGTGTGAAGTCCTCCATTTCCCTTCTATATCTGTGTTGTGTGTATACCCACATCAACACCATCACACCACGGGGTTTGAGTGCCCCCTGAGTGCATGTTAATGTCAGTTCAATTATTAGGAGTAAGCTCGTGTGCCGAGTGACACATGACCTATTCTGTTATGCAGACAGGACGAGAGCCAAGCCTGTGCTCGCAGCAACAGAAATGGATTAAAATAGGACTGAAATGAGCTGTAAACAAACTGGGATGTTGACGTTTGCAAGGCACAGCCTGCCAAATACCTTTCCATTTCCAACTCCCTGACGCCGCTTTATAACCCTG
Source organism: Entelurus aequoreus (assembly GCF_033978785.1). Classification (NCBI taxonomy): domain Eukaryota; kingdom Metazoa; phylum Chordata; class Actinopteri; order Syngnathiformes; family Syngnathidae; genus Entelurus; species Entelurus aequoreus. The sequence goes on along the minus strand of NC_084750.1, from coordinate 15,963,219 downwards.
GCAAAGGAAGTTCTAAATGAATCTTTCTAAATCCCCTTGTTTCCTTCAAGATGAATCACCCGGTTTAAGAATGTGATCCTGCCAGACAAAACCGCAGGGGAAAACACACACTCATCCTTTTCCCTACCAGGTTGTAAATGCCGAGCAGCAGGGCCTCGATACAGCCCGAGGTGTGCGGGTCTCTGGCGGCGCTGACGGAGAGCAGGCTCCACAGAAGTTCCGGCAGGAACTGGAGAGTGAAACGTTGCAGATGCGGGTCACCACTCCGGTAAAACTCAAACAACTGGTGACACACTGGCTCCAGCAGCTGAGGATGACGAAAACATGGTTGCCATACAATGAGTCACTAAAGTTCGTACACTTCTCACATTGCAGGAAATCTCAAGTTACAATACTATAGTACCGTATTTTCCGGAATAAAGGCGCTCAATTTTTCACACGCTTTGAACACTGCGGTTTATACAAAGGTGCGGCTAATCTGTGGATTTTTCTTCGCTACCGGCTAAATTATGGAATGGATTAAGCCAGTGTTTTTCAACCCCTGTCTGGTGTGCCGTGGGAGATTATCTAATTTCACCTATTTGGGTTAAAAATATGTTTTGCAAACCAGTAATTATAGTCTGCAAATGATGTGTTGTTGTTGAGCGTCGGTGCTGTCTAGAGCTCGGCAGAGTAACTGTGTAATACTCTTCCATATCAGTAGGTGGCAGCAGGTAGCTAATTGCGTTATGGATGTTGGAAACAGCGGGAGGCATTGTGCAGGTAAAAAAGGTGTCCAATGCTTAAACCAAAAATAAACAAAAGGCGAGCGCCCCTAAGAAAAGGCATTGAAGCTCAGGGAAGGCTATGCAGAACAAAACTAAAACTGAACTGGCTACAAAGTAAACAAAAACAGAATGCTGGAGGACAGCAAAGACTGACTGTGGAGCAAAGACAATGTACATCCGAACATGACAATCAACAATGTCCTCACAAAGAAGGATAAAAACAACTGAAATATTCTTGATTGTTAAAACAAAGTAGATGCGGGAAATATCGCTCAAAGGAAGACATGAAACTGCTACAGGAAAATACCCAAAAAAGAGAAAAAGCCACCAAAATAGGAGCGCAAGACAAGAACTAAAAAACACTACACACAGGAAAACAGCAAAAAAGTCAAAATAAGTCACGGCGTGATGTGACAGGTGGTGACAGTACACCTACTTTGAGACAAGAGCTATATTGATGCATGCTTGGTTATGCTTTAAAGTCACATCCAACAATTGCGACAACGACTTTTTACTGTCAACTGAGTTTCGTTTTTTAATTATTTCTACTGGTGGTGTGCCTCCGGGTTTTTTAACCGCAAAAAATGTGCCTTGGCTCAAAAAAGGTTGAAAAACACTGGATTAAGCAAAGAAATCAAACAATGTACTAAAATGATCCAAATTAAGAACGTGCAGGTTATTCCAAGAAGGCTTGGAATAACCTACAATCGAATCTTCAACTTCAAGCCCTTGTTACATTAAATGAGTTTAAAGCCTCTGTGAAAGGATTGCAGTCTACCTTGTCTGTATGCACATGTGTCATGTGAGCAAGTTTTAATGTTGTACATTTGATATTTTATGTGTTGTTTACGGTTTTTAATGTAACCTTGCTGCTGCCCTCTTGGCCAGGTCTCCCTTGGAAAAGAGATCTTTGATCTCAATGGGATTTTACCTGGTTAAATAAAAAAAAGTAAAAAAAAAAGTGTTCAAAGTCAAAGTATTTACAAAGTACAGGGAAGAAGAATCCTGATAAACATCTTGACCCTTAATAAAAAAGGAGAAAATCTTTCTCATCTTGTAAAGGATGAATAAATACATCAATGACTTTTATGTTTTGTTTGATCTGCCGTTTTACTGCCGTGTTACAGGCACCCTTAGAAAACAATTAAAGTATGTAAATAAACATTTACAAAATATTTCTATGTAAATATCTCATTTTCACTACGTAACGGCATACACCTTGCGTGGTGTTCGGGTCTGTGGGACCCGTTTTAATTTTTTTATTAAAAGAAAAATGATACAATTAATTCATTTTTAAAACTGAGACTCACTGATTTTGGCTCATTTTCTGTGAAGAACATATATCAGAATACATATTTAATGACCACACACCATACACCCCCCCTACACATTTCTATTACATATAAGATGTCCGGGTCAACTGGACCTGGGGCTAATGTGGAAATTGATGTTCTGTGTAACACAGTGGTCCCCAACCTTTTTGTAGCTGCGGACCGGTCAACGCTTGAAAATTTGTCCCACGGACCGGTGGGGGGGGGGGGGAGTATTTTTTAAAAAAATATTTTTTTTAATTTTTTTTTTACATAAATAAATACAATCATGTGTGCTTACGGACTGTATCCCTGCAGACTGTATTGATCTATATTGATATGTAATGTATATATTGTGTTTTTTATGTTGATTTCATTAAAAAAATTTAAAAAAATAAAAATATATATATATTTTTTTTTTTTAATTTCTTGTGCGGCCCGGTACCAATCGGTCTGCGGCCCGGTGGTTGGGGACCACTGGTGTAACACACACACACACTCACACACACAGCAGGCCTAGACAGGAGGAGGACAGAGTGTGGGTACACAGAACATCAGAGGGTCAAATGTGCGAGAAAATGAGAGCAGACAGTGTTGACAAACAATGTTGCAACCTTGTGTGGGAAGCGCAGGTGCAGAAACACAAAAGAAGAATCCCTGTGGGATGCAGAAACTGGCAGAGAAATTTTCCGCGCAACGTTCGCATTGTTGTTACTCAGCCAGCGTTTGTGGGTCTGATGGACCCGTTGCATGTTTATTGGGATAAGGTAAACATCTGTTCAGTATTTTAACATAAAAGTGTTTGACTGTGAGGCATTAAAAGCCACGAAATGCAACGGGACCATCAGACCCACAAACGCTGGCTGAGTAACAACAATATGAACATTACACAAGGGTTAAAAAACATATTTTCTTCTTCTAAAAATTAGAGGGTGCAGCTTATAGTCCGGACAATACGGTAATTAAACTTGGGTATACTTTAGGTCAGTCAGTGCACAGCTTGTACAGGGATGTAATAATTAAAAAATGTCATATATTGACATTGCTCAAAAATACACATGCTGAAATCGTTTAACCAAGTTTTACTTTAAGAAGTGAAATACACTAAATAGACACACTTCAACATTAGATATGGCTTCTTCAGAGACAAAGTATTTTTAAAAGTGTTTGAATGTGTTTATCTTCTTCTGAAGGTTTTAGGCAAAAGGAGTGCTGCACGTCCAATTTATGTGACATCCAGCGGGTTTCATCATGGTCTGAGGGCTGCAGTTTACCAAAGGGAAAAGTGATGATATTGTAGAAGGTAAAACTGGGACATATGGTAGATTTCTATTCTTCAGATTTCAATTCCATTTGTATACTTTTTTTTTTTTTTTAATGAAACCAGACAAAAAAGATGTGCAACCCTCCAAGAAATTTGCAATTTTTTCTTTTCAAAACTATTAAAAAAGATTTGGTAAGAAATGGTAGTATTTGGTTGCAATTTATTTTTATTCGATTACATCTTAACTTCAATCTTGTGGGCGAGGCCTCGCCTGAACAATATTTTAGAAGCCTTTTTATTGGTTAGTCTCGGAGGATGGCGTGATTGCTGACTACTTACACCCTCAACACATTTGGAGAGAAAATCCCAAGACGAGTGGTGGGCAAAACTGACCAATAAAAAGGCTTCTAACGTCTTGTTTAGACGAGACCCATCCAGCAAGATTGAAGTTGAGTCATAAATGTTACAAGAAAAACTGAATATTTGTGCAATATTATGATAAAAGTTGGAATTTTACTCAATAAGAGTGGCACTTTTCCAAGAAAAGCTCAACATTTTGGCAATTTTATGAAAGGAGTCGGAATTTTACTCGACAAAAGTCACAATTTTATAAGAAAACTTTGACATTTTGGCAGTATTAAAGATTAAAAGATTAAAGTACCAATGATTGTCACACACACACTAGATGTGGTGAAATTTGTCCTCTGCATTTGACCCATCCCCTTGGGGAGCAGTGGGCAGCAGCGGCGCCGCGCCCGGGAATCATTTTGGTGATTTAACCCCAAACTCCAACCCTTGTTGCTGAGTGCCAAGCAGGGAGGTTATGGGTCCCATTTTTATAATCGGAATTTTACTTGGCAAAATTATGACAAAAGTCACAATTTTACTCAAAATGTGTCACTATTTTACAAAAACAACAAAAAAAATGGGCAATATTGTGATAAAAGTCAGAATTTAGTACGACAAATGTCACCATTTTGCAGTAAAAAGTAATCATTTTACATACAAAAGTAAGAATTTTACGAGAAAATATTGCAATATTACAGAAACCGAAAGAATATGAGAAATTGTTCCTAATTTTATAAGAAAAAAGTCGACACATTGTGAGAAAAAGACTGCTTTTAATTAATTTATTTATTTTTTTATCTTTTGTTTGTAATTGGTTTTTAATCTTCATTATTTACTTCAAGTTATTACAGTTTGTCTCTATATACAATTATTTTATTTTTTTTAAATACATTTTGGCCAAAAGGGGCACATTTGTGTGAATGGGTGAATGTGGAAATAGTGTCAAAGCGCTTTGAGTACCTTGAAGGTAGAAAAGCGCTATACAAGTATAACCCATTTATCATTTATCATTTATAACCCCAAAAATATTCGTAACCCCCCCCAAATTATTTTTTAGTTTTCATATTTTTCTTTGCTTCAAATACATTATTTTTGCTTACAAATATTTATTTGGTTTAAAAAAAATTCTTATGTTCGCAAAAAAAATCGCACATTTCTCTACACAACTTTATGAAGAAGCTAAAGATAAAGTTTATAGCAGGAGTGCCCATTACGTCGATCGCGAGCTACCGGTCGATGGCCAGCCAGGCATTAAAAAAAATAGACCTAAAAATTAGAGATGTCCGATAATGGCTTTTTTGCCAATATCCGATATTGTCCAACTCTTAATTACTGATTCCGATATCAATCGATACCGATATATACCGTCGTGGAATTAACACATTATTATGCCTAATTTTGTTGTGATGCCCCGCTGGATGCATTAAACAATGTAACAAGGTTTTCCAAAATAAATCAACTCAAGTTATGGAAAAAAATGCCAACATGGCACTGCCATATTTATTATTGAAGTCACAAAGTGCATTATTTTTTTGAACATGCCTCAAAACAGCAGCTTGGAATTTGGGACATGCTCTCCCTGAGAGAGCATGAGGAGGTTGAGGTGGGGGGGTAGGAGGTAGCGGGGGGTGTATATTGTAGCGTCCCGGAAGAGTTAGTGCTGCAAGGGGTTCTGGGTATTTGTTCTGTTGTGTTTATGTTGTGTTACGGTGCGGATGTTCTCCCGAAATGTGTTTGTCATTCTTGTTTGGTGTGGGTTCACAGTGTGGCGCATATTTGTAACAGTGTTAAAGTTGTTTATACGGTCACCCTCAGTGTGACCTGTATGGCTGTTGACCAAGTATGCCTTGCATTCACTTGTGTGTGTGTGAAAAGCCGTAGATATTATGTGATTGGGCCGGCACGCAAAGGCAGTGCCTTTAAGGCACGCCACCAATATTGTTGTCTGGGTGGAAATCGGGAGAAATTCGGGAGAATGGTTGCCCCGGGAGATTTTCGGGAGGGGCACTGAAATTCCTGAGTCTCCCGGGAAAATCGGGAGGGTTGGCAAGTATGACTGGGAGACTCAACTGCTCTGTACTTCTCCCTACGTCCGTGTACCACTCCGTACAGCTGCGTTTTAAAAAGTCATAAATTTTACTTTTTGAAACCGATACCGATAATTTCCGATATTACATTTTAAAGCATTTATCGGCCGATAATATCGGACTGCCGATATTACCTAAAAAATTAGCGATCATCAATCTTCACCAAGACGTCACTTTCGTCACTTGATTGACATTCACGGCACCCGAGGGTCTTGTGAGATGACGCTGGCTGCATTATTAAAGAAAAAATGACCGACAGGAAGGCGAGAAACACTTTTTATTTCAACAGACTCTCGTCAAAACTCTAAAGACCGACTGCACAGTTCCTGTCTTCACAATAAAAGCCCTGCTTCATCCTGCCTGCGCTAACAAAATAAGAGTCTCAGAAAGCCGGCGTGCACAAGCCAGCAAGCTACGGAGTTTGCCGCCAATGTATTTCCTATTAAGTGTATAAAAAGGAGTATGGAAGCTGGACAAATAAGATGGCAAAAAGCAAGCACTTTCATGTGGTATTGGACAGAGAGGAGGACTTTTTTCCTCCTCCATTTGAAAATGTGGAGGTTATCATCACTACTCAGTGTTTCCCATAAACTGCCAAGATACCTGTGGCGGTGGGGGCGTGGCTATGGGCGTGGCTACGGGCGTGGTCACCATGACATCGATTAATTTGCATAATTTACTACATTATGATTTTCTCTAAAAGCTCAAAAAATTTATACTTACTAATTAATAATAACAGTTTTGTTTTAAACGTCCATCCATCCATTTTACAATATAATTACAACACTTTATGTACATATTTATATACAGATTTGAACAATAAGTTATTCACTGAAATATATTTATTAATTGTGGTTCTTACAAAAAAAATATCTTATAAAATATAAAAGCTAAAATGTCTCATAAAGCTCCGCCCCTTTAATTAGTGCATACTAAATAATTTAACTTTAGCCTACTACTACAACCATATTATTTACCAGCAACATAAAGTGAAACAGAGGCAGAGGTGTCCTGCCACAGTCAGTAACAAATAAACAGAAAACAGTAGTGGTGGTAGATAGACACAGAGCTTCATCAAACATCTGATCCACTGAACAAAGCGCTCCAAAAATCTTGAACTTTAGACTGCCATCAGTTTTACTCCCTACACTTAACCATGTGTTTCCTACTGCCTGCAGACTTTGCACCCTTTGTTATATACACATGTTGTGTTTCTAATATAAATACATTTAATAAAGTCAAATACAAATAAGGCAACAAGAGAAGTATCCTACACTTCTCTTTTGTAAAGTAAATCTGGACAGCCGATATGGGCATCTACATCTACTATATGATTTGCCTGAGAAGCTGGAGAGGACAAAAAAACAAAAAAAACAACAACAAAAAAAACCTTTTTTTAAAAAAAAAATTTTTTTATTTTATTTTATTTGTGGCGGACGTAATTCTTTCGTGGTGGGCCGCCACAAATAAATGAATTTGTGGGAAACACTGCTACTGTCTGATTCCAATCAATGCAAGTCATCAGAATCAGGTAATACACCAACTTATATTCTTGTCTTCATGAAAGAAAGGAATCTATATGTGTTAAACATGCTTGTATTTTCATTAAACACCTTTAACTTGTTGACCAAATCACCAAAATGATCCCCGAGCGCAGCCAGCGCTGTTGCTCACTGCTCCCCTCCCCTCCCAGGGGGTGGAACAAGGGGATGGGTCAAATGCAGAGGGTAATTGAACCACACCTAGTGTGTGTGTGTGTGTGTGTGTGTGTGTGTGTGTGTGTGTGTGTGTGTGTGTGTGTGTGTGTGTGTGTGTGTGTGTGTGTGTGTGTGTGTGACTATTAGTGGTACTTTAACTTTTAACTTGTTAACAAAAACGTCTCCTTCATAAATAAATACATATAAATGATATATATGAATGAGGTAGATCCCCTACACTTGGAAAAACTGAAAAGTAGCTCGCCTGCAGAAAAAGTGTGGGCACCAGGAACATCATCAAGCGATGACCTAACATCTATCCGCTGTGTGAAATAGAGATGTCCGATAATATCGGACTGCCAATATTATCGGCCGATAAATGCTTTAGAATGTGATATCGGAAATTATCGGTATCGGTTTCAAAAAGTAAAATTCATGACTTTTTAAAACGCCGCTGTACGGAGTGGTACACGGACGTAGAGAGAAGTACAGAGTGCCAATAAACCTTAAAAGGCACTGCCTTTGCGTGCCAGCCCAATCACATAATATCTACGGCTTTTCCACACACACAAGTGAATGCAAGGCATACTTGGTCAACAGCCATACAGGTCACACTGAGGGTAGCCGTATAAACAACTTTAACACTGTTACAAATATGCGCCACACTGTGAACCCACACCAAATAAGAATGACAAACACATTTCGGGAGAACATCCGCACCGTAACATAAACACAACAGAACAAATACCCAGAACCCCTTGCAGCACTCTTCCGGGACGTTCCGTGTGTTGAGTAAATCTATATCGTTATACAAGCTGCACACTGACTGAGTTATATCCGAGTTTAATTTCGAATATATTGTCCCTTCTGAAGAGAAGACAATAGTTGCTAAAATGTGAGGTTAAAAAGGTTATGTCCATACTTCACTGTAGTTCTCTCGGATGACCTTGTAGAGTGCGAGCACCAGGGCACCTTTGTCTCTTAGCGATATGGCATATGCTGACACGGCATTGTCTGGCAGCGTCTGAAACATACAGAGTTTGTTTACATTTCAGCCTTCCTATTGAGGATGAAATTTGGCACGAGTGTGACATCACCATGTACAGTACAGGCCAAAAGTTTGGACACACCTTCTCATTCAATAAATGATAAATACCGTAATTTCCGGACTATAAGCCGCACCTGACTATAAGCCGCACCAGCTAAATTTAGGGGAAAATACAGATTGCTCCATATATAAGCCGCACCCGACTATAAGCCGCAGGGTTTTGATGTGTAATTACCGTAGTATATAGGGGTTCCTGCTACCACGGAGGGGATTGTCGGGACAGAGATGACTGTTTGGGAACGCAAAGCGTCCCATTTATTAACTATAAATCTTTCAATCATTCAATCAAACTTTCACATCTTTGACATGGCGAACAGCATTCGTGCAGAGTACAAATAATACAACGGTGCAAAGTAATACAAAGTGCTCGCATGTACGTTATCAAAATAACCAGCCTACCGGTATATGAAAAGTCAGTCTTTAATCATTGTGTCATCGTCTTCCTCCTGCGTACTAAAACCACCGAAATCCTCTTCGTCGGTGTCGGAGAAGAACAGGCCATAAATAAGCCGCACCGTTGTATAAGCCGCAGGGACCAGAACGAGGGGAAAAAGTAGCGGCTTATAGTCCGGAAATTACGGTAATATAAATGTGTTTTAAATAGATGTGTTTTCTTTATTTTCATGACTATTTACATTGTAGATTGTCACATCAAAACTATGAACGAACTAGGGCTGCAACAACTAATCGATTAAATCGATTAAAAAAATAGTTGCCGATTAATTTAGTCATCGATTCGTTGGATCTATGCTATGCGCATGCGCAGAGGCTTTTTAAAATAAATAAATAAAAAAATAATTAAATTTATTTATTTATTTATTTATTTTTAAAAATAAATCTTTATTTATAAACTGCAACATTTACAAACAGCTGAGAAACAATAATCAAAATAAGTATGGTGCCAGTATGCTGTTTTTTTTCAATAAAATACTGGAAAGGATAGAAATGTAGTTTGTCTCCTTTATCCGATTATTAATCGATTAATTGAAGTAATAATCGACAGATTAATCGATTATCAAATTAATCGTTAGTTGCAGCCCTAGAATGAACACATGTGGAGTTATGCACTTAACAAAAAAAGGTGAAATAACTGAAAACATGTTTTATATTCTAGTTTCTTCAAAATAGCCACCCTTTGCTCTGATTACCGCTCTGCAAACTCTTGGCATTCTCTCCATGATCTTCAAGAGGTAGTCACCTGAAATGGTTTTCACTTCAGAGGTGTGCTTGAAGCTCATGGAGAGAATGCCTAGAGTGTGCAAAGCAGTACTGTATTTTTCGGATTATATGTCGCAGTTTTTTTCATAGTTTGGCCGGGGGTGCGATTTACACTCCGAAGCGATTTATGTGTGAAATTATTAACACTTTACCGTAAAATATCAAATAAAATATTCATCTCATTCCCGTAAGAGAAAAGGCGAATGTCAGCAATCATCACACACATGTCAACAATCGTCACACACACGTCAACCAATAAAAATTCGGCGGGGGCGGGTCATGGCAGAAGTGCATTGTGCGTCATGGCAGAAGTGCATTGTGGGTCATCATGGGATGCTACCTGCTACTACGTCCGTAGCTATAAAAATGGATCATTTCAACATTGGCGGTAACTTATAAAAACTGAGAAGGGCTGAACAAAAATGGCACCGAAAAAGAAATCATATACTGCAGATGACAAACTGGACGTAGTGAAATATGTAGCAGAAAACGGCAAGAGGAAGCGGCGCATACCTTTGGAGTTGGCAGAGTTGTTTAGAAGAGACACAGAGGAAGAAGATTTCATGGGATTTAGAATTAGGAGTGACAGATTGTTTGGTAAACGTATAGCATGTTCTATATGTTATAGTTATTTGAATGACTCTTACCATAATATGTTACGTTAACATACCAGTTGGTTATTTATGCCTCATATAACGTACACTTATTCAGCCTGTTGTTCACTATTCTTTAGACATTTTAAATTGCCTTTCAAATGTCTATTCTTGGTGTTGGATTTTATCAAATAAATTTCCCCCAAAAATGCGACTTATACTCCAGTGCGACATATACCGTATTTCCTTGAATTGGCGCAGGGAATATAGTATTCGCACGTCTAGAATTACTGCCGGGTCAAACTCGTTTCTCAAAATAATTAACGCATGCTTGGCCTTATCGCCGGTTCATTATTGACGCCGGATCAAATTCGTTTCGCAAAATATTAATTTTATTATCGCATGTCTATAATTGTCGCCGGGTCAAACTCGTTTCGCAAAATATTTAGCATATGGCTAGAACTTCCACCGGGTCAAATTTGTTACGTCCCAAGTGACGCTTTACCTGTCCTCATTTTCAAAATGGAGGAAGCTGCTTGCAGTAGTTTGCAATTGCACAAAGGAAAAAAGATAAAGAGCTATTCAGTAGGATTTAAGGTCCAAGCTATTGAATACCGGTACAGTATGCTAAAAAGAACAGTAAGCAGCTATGTTTTATTAATATACCGTATCTGCGTGTGTTAAATACTGTATGAGTCATGAAATGACTCCCGCCTCCTGGTGGTAGAGGGCGCTGCCGCGCTAGTGATCCTTCTTGCGACTTCCGGTACTGCAGAAGAAGTGAACACACGCAGCCTCTGCCTGAACTTTTAACATGGAGGATTACATACCGGTATCTAAAATAAAACAGTTTTCTAAACTGGACTTTCAATGGAAGCAGGAGGTAATAATTAAAGGAATATCTCCATCGAGAAAGAGAGTCTTTTAAAACTGAAGAAAGAAAATAAGGAAGACTTCTATAAACAAGTTATCGATGCTTTTGGTCAGAAGGAGCTGCAAATGGACTCCATTTATAAGTACAGGTAAGACCATAATAACGTTTTTTTTATTAAATGTGCTTTTCATGATGGTATGCTTACATCACACTCAAAGCGCACGCCTAAATTTACCGGATTCCTTTTGGTAAACGCCGGAGTGAGAAGAGGTTTTAAAATAATTACCGCATGCACGGCCATCCCGCCGGTTTCCGGTAAACGCCGGAGTGACAGGAGGTTTTAAATTAATTTGCGCCCCTGCGGCTATTCAAGGAAATACGGTATATGTTTTTTTCCTTCTTTATTATGCATTTTCGGCCGGTGCGACTTATACTTCGGAGCGATTTATAATCCGAAAAATACGGTAATCAGAGCAAAGGGTGGCTATTTTGAAGAAACTAGAATACAACACATGTTTTCAGTTATTTATGTAAATGGTAAATGGGTTATACTTGAGTACCTTCAAGGTACTCTAAGCGCTTTGACACTATTTCCACATTCACCCATTCACACACACATTCACACACTGATGGCGGCAGCTGCCATGCAAGGCCCTAACTAACCACGCCCCATCAGGAGCAAGGGTGAAGTGTCTTGCTCAAGGACACAACGAACGTGACTAGGTTGGTAGAAGGTGGGGATTGAACCAGGAACCCTCAGGTTGCTGGCACGGCGTCCCCTGTCATCGTATTTCACCATTTTTTGTTAAATACATAACTCCACATGTGTTCATTCATAGTTTTGATGCCTTCAGTGACAATCTACAATGTAAATAGTCATGACAAAGAAAACGCATTGAATGAGGAGAAGGTGTGTCCAAACTTTTGGCCTGTACTGTATATGGGGATATATTTTTGTCAACACAGCACTAATTGGCACATACTGAAATACTGAAATTCCACGACATAGTGAATTTGCAAACAGCTAAAATTATGCACAAAGCAAACTACAATCTGCTACCCATGAATGTACGACAATTCTTCTCAACAAAAGAGAAATATAATCTTAAGAGAAAATTGTTATTTAAAACATTTGTACGCACGTACAACACTTAAGACCTTCAGTACCGTATTTCCTTGAATTGCCGTCGGGTATATGTTATCCGCATGCCTCGTTTTACCGCCGGGTCAAACTCGCTTCGCAAAATAATTAGCGCATGCTTAGAATGACTGCCGGGTCAAACTTGTTTAGCAGAATAATTAGCATACGCCTCGTTTTACCGCCGGGTCAAACTCGTCACGTCACGAGTGACACTTCACCTTTCAAGGCATCATTTTCCAAAATGGAGGAGGCTAATTTCAATAATTTAAAATCGCATTAAGGGAAGAAGATAAAGAGCTATTCAGTAGGATTTAAGGTCCAAGCTATTGAATATGCTAAAAAGAACAGTAAGGAGGGAACTGCTCAGTTTACCTTCTAAACACATTTGTCAGTCTCATCTCGTGGCCAATACTACTGTAGTATTGTTATTTGCATGCTTGAAATGCTTAATTTATGAAAAAAAAATTGTAAAATACGCTTTAAATAAACAATATCAATATTGTGTTATTATATAATTGCAATTCTTATTATTCATATTGTGTTAGTTTGTAGTGGTGGAGAGCTGACTTTTTGTTGTTGGAGTTGCGTCTTTCAAAGCGCTTTATTTTGAAAAAATGTTTTATTAATATAGCTGCGTGTGTCAAATATGAGTCATTAAATGACTCCCGCCTCATGGTGGTAGAGGGCGCTAGTGATCATTCTTGCGACTACTTGGCTGCAGAAGAAGTGATAAACAGTTTTCTAAACTGGACTTTCAATCGAAGCAGGAGGTAATAATTAAAAGGAAGATCTCCATCGAGACAGAGAGATTTTTAAAACTGAAGAAAGATAAGGAAGACTTCTATAAACAAGTTATCGATGCTTTTGTTCAGAAGGAGCGGCACATGGACTTCATTTATAAGTAAAGGTAAGACCATAATAATGTTTTTTTAATTAAATGTGCTTTTCATGATGGTATCCTTACATCACACTCAAATTTACATCACACTAAATTTACCGCATGCCTTTGGTAAGCGCCGGAGTGAGAAGAGGGTTTTAAATTAATTAGCGCATGCTTAAATTTACCGCATGCCTTTGGTAAGCGCCAGAGTGAGAAGAGGGTTTTAAATTAATTAGCGCATGCTTAAATTTACCGCATGCCTTTGGTAAGCGCCGGAGTGAGAAGAGGTTTTAAATTAATTACCGCCCCGGCGCTAATTCAAGGAAATACGGTATATCAGTATGTGGAATTAAATTATGGAATGGATCAAGCAAAGAAATCAAACAATGTACTAATATGATCCACTTCAAGAAACTCTTCAAACTTAAAGTGTTTACAAAGAAGATAAACATTCTGAATTTATTCCATCCATCCATTCATTTTCTAGATAATCTTACTCATCTCACCATATGAAATATAACTTACTTCACCAATTATTATTTATTTATTTTTATTGTTATTACTTATGGAGTATATTGTGAATACATTGAGAACAGGAAGTGAATACAAGTTTTAGCAACTGCTATGTAAAGGAAAATGGGTAGGATTAAATAAGCTCTACTTCTTCTACTCCTTTTCGAACATGTTGAATAGAGAAACTGGAAATTGTGATGTATCATAATGTATGCATGCATGTTCCAAATAAACTCAAACATGGCATACAGTACCTTATATTCTGAAAGCCATTCCTCCACCACTCCTTGGTCCATAGCCAACATGTTCCCACATCTGAAGAGGTGTCACCTCTACCTGGACAAAAACACAATTGTAAGAACAAACACATGCTCAAAAAATTGTCAGCATTGTTGATTTCCATTTATGTAGGCACAAGAGTTAATATAACCCACTGGATTCCATTTTGATGATGCCGCTTATCCAATTCACACGTTGCAGAGCACAGTCCATGTATGCAGCCACACCCACATTATGTCACAGGCTCTCCAGAATATACAGTGCCCTCCAAAAGTATTGGAACAGTGAGTCCAATTTGTTTATTTTTCTTGTAGACTGAAAACATTTGGGTTTGACATAAAAAAATTAATATGGGACAAGAGATCAACATTTCAGCTTTTATTTCCAGGTATTTGCATCTGGAACTGATACAGAACTTAGAAGATAGCACCTTTTGTTTGAACCTACCCATTTTTCATGAGAGTAAAAGTATTGGAACATGTGACTGACAGGTGTGTTTTGTTGCCCAGGTGTCTCCCAATGACATTGATTATTCAAACAATAAATAGCACTGAATGTCTGAGTTCAGTTTCAGATTAGGTAGGATAGGTTTTGCCTGTGCAGACTGAATTTAGAGGTGGAACCAACATGAAAAGCAGAGTCTATGGGTGAAAAAGAAGAAATTGTGAATATGAGAGAAGATGGACAATCAATCAGAGCCATTGCACAAACATAGCCAGTACGACCATTTGGAATGTCCTGAAGAAGAAAGAAACCACTGGTGTACTAAGCAACAGATGTGGAACAGGTAGAACAAGGAAAACATGAGGAGTTGATGACAGAAACATTGTGAGAGCTATAAAGAACAACTGTCAGTGACATCAGCAACGACCTCCAGAGGGCAGGATTGAAGGTATCACAGTCTAATGTTCGCGGAAGACTTCACGAACAGAAGTACAGAGGCTACACCAGAAGGTACAAACCACCCATTAGCAAGAAGAATAGGAAGGCCAGGCTGGAATTTGCCAAAAGGTACAGAGATGAGCCTCAAAAATTCTGGGGAAAAGTTTTATGGACTGATGAGACAAATATTAACTTATTTCAAAGTGATGGAAAGGCGAAAGTTTGGAGAAATAAAGGATCTGCTCATGAACCCAAACATACAAGCTCATCTGTGAAACACGACGTAGGTAATGTCATGCATGGCTTCTTCTCGGACGTTATCTTCATTGATGATGTAACACATGATAGCAGCTGCAAACTGAACTCAGAAATCTACAGAAACTTTTTGTCTGCTAATTTAAAGAAAGATGCTGATTGGGAGATCCTTTATCATGCAGCAAGATAACGACCCAAAACAAGAAAGGAGTTGATCAGGGGCAAGAAGTGAAAGGTTTTAGACTGGCCAAGTCAGTCCCCAGACTTAAACCCATTTTACCTGCTGAAGAGGAGACTGAAGGGAGTAACCCTCCAAAACAAACAACAACTGAAAGAGGCTGCGGTGAAAGCATCACAAAAGGAGATGTCAATCTCAAATGTTTTCAGTCCACAACAAAAATAAAGGAATTGGCCTCACTGTTCCAATACTTTGAGGGCAATTGTATATAGTCATTAAACACACTACAGGAACAGCATCCTCCTCTCAATTTTGTATCCTTGAGTTTTTGCCAACCTTTGGTGATTTAACCCCCAATTCTAAGGTTTGGAATTGGGGGTTAAATCACCAAAAGTGATTCCCAGGCGCGACCACCGCTGCTGTCCACTGCTCCCCTTACCTCCCAGGGGGTGAACAAGGGGATGGGTCAAATGCAGAGGGCAAATTTCACCACACCTAGTGTGTGTGTGTGTGTGACAATCATTGGTATTTTAACTTAACTTTAACTTAACTTGTGCACTGCAAAAAGTCAGTGTTCAAAAACAAGAAAAACAAATACAAAAATGAGGGGTATTTTATTTGAACTAAGCAAAATTATTAGGGATGTCCGATAATGGCTTTTTGCCGATATCCGATATGCCGATATTGTCCAACTCTTTAATTACCGATACCGATATCAACCGATACCGATATCAACCGATATATACAGTCGTGGAATTAACACATTATTATGCCTAATTTGGACAACCAGGTATGGTGAAGATAAGGTACTTTTTAAAAAAATGAATCAAATAAAATAAGATAAATAAATTAAAAACATTTCCTTGAATAAAAAAGAAAGTAAAACAATATAAAAACAGTTACATAGAAACTAGTAATGAATGAAAATTTGTAAAATTAACTGTTAAAGGTTAGTATTATTAGTGGACCAGCAGCACGCACAATCATGTGTGCTTACGGACTGTATCCCTTGCAGACTGTATTGATATATATTGATATATAATGTAGGAACCAGAATATTAATAACAGAAAGAAACAACCCTTTTGTGTGAATGAGTGTGAATGAGTGTAAATGGGGGAGGGAGGTTTTTTGGGTTGGTGTACTAATTGTAAGTGTATCTTGTGTTTTTTAATGTGGATTTAATAAAAAAATTAAAAAAAAAAAAAAAAAAAAAAAACAATACTGATAATAAAAAAAACGATACCGATAATTTCCGATATTACATTTTAACGCATTTATCGGCCGATAATATCGGCAGACCGATATTATCGGACATCTCTAAAAATTATCTGCCAATAGAACAAGAAAATTTGGCTTGTCAAGACTTTCCAAAACAAGTCAAATTAGCTAACCTCAATGAACCCCAAAATACCTTAAAATAAGCATATTCTCACTAATAACAAGTGCACTTTTCTTGGTAGAAAAAAAAAAAGAGACCCTTTTGCTCAATATGTTGAAAATATTCTTAAATAAAGTAAATGCTAGTGCCATTATCTTGACATAATGATATGCATTTCTTGAAACCAACAAACTTATACTAAAAACTAATTTATTGTTCTTAATGGAAAGGCAACAAGGCAACCGCTTGTTACTCTCGGGGTTTCCTAGCCGCTCAGGCAAATCATATTGTCTAAAAATGCATTTTTCCCATCGACAACATGACATCATCGCGCCAAGTGCGTGCTCTTTCAGTCAATTAGTGCGCATTTATACAGTAATTTTGAAGAATTGATCTGAATGTGCATGATCAAATTCTGTTCAAAATTGTTAGAAATGTCACATGAATTAAATATTAACTGTCAGTTTACTGTACTGTGCCAACTGTACTACTATATGAGTACTTGTTTTCTATTATTTCATTGAAAATAAAACAGCAAAGTCCATTTGGCTGTCATCTGTTTTAATTATGAGACACATTCGTGTCAAAATCATGATTTCTTTTTTCATGCTTGAATTAAGAAATTATTACTTTAAAGGCCTACTGAAAGCCACTATTACCGACCACGCAGTCTGATAGTTTATATATCAATGATGAAATCTTAACATTGCAACACATGCCAATACGGCCGGGTTAACTTATAAAGTGCAATTTTAAAATTCCCGCCACACTTCCGGTTGAAAAACTCCTTTGGATATGATTTATGCGCGTGACGTCACAGAATCCACGGAAGTGGTTGGACCCTGTCGAACCCGATACAAAAACCTCTTGTTTTCTTCGACAAAATTCCACAGTATTCTGGACATCTGTGTTGGTGAATCTTTTGCAATTTGTTTAATGAACAATGGAGGCTGCAAAGAAGAACGTTGTAGGTGGGATCGATCGGTGTATTAGCGGCTAAGTACAATACGTACAGCAACCCAACAAGGACTACTTACTACGCCTAGCCGATGCTTGCCGCCAAACCCACGGATGAAGTCCTTCGTCGCGCCGTCGATCGCTGGAACGCAGGTGAGCACGGCTGTTGATGGGAAGATGAGGGCTGGCTGGCGTAGGTGGAGCGCTAATGTTTTTATCATAGTTCTGTGAGGTTTCAGGCACAACACCGGTTGCTAAGTTGCTAAATTAGCCTTACCGTCGTTAGCAACAGCATTGTTAAGCCTTACCAGGCTGAGAATTTTTAACCGTGTAGTTACATGTACATGGTTTAATAGTATTGTTGATCTTCTGTCTATCCTTCCAGTCAGGGGTTTATTTATTTTGTTTCTATCTTCATTTGAGAACGATGCTATCACGTTAGCTCAGTAGCTAAGTGTGTCACCGATGTATTGTCGTGGGGATAAAAGTCACTTTAAATGTCGATTTCGCGTGCTCGACTCTCATTTTCAAGAGGATATAGTATCCGAGGTGGTTTAAAATACAAATGCGTGATCCACAATAGAAAAAGGAGAGAGTGTGGAATCCAATGAGCCAGCTTGTACCTAAGTTACGGTCAGAGCGAAAAAAGATACGTCCATCACTGCCTCTCTAATCCTTCACTCTAACGTTCCTCATCTACGAATCTTTCATCCTCGCTCAAATTAATGGGGTAATCGTCGCTTTCTCGGTCCGAATCTCTCTCGCTCCATTGTAAACAAAGGAAAATTGGGAGGAATACTAGCTCCTGTGACGTCACGCTACTTCCGGTACAGGCAAGGCTTTTTTTTATCAGCGAGCAAAAGTTGCGAACTTTATAGTCGATTTTCTCTACTAAATCCTTTCAGCAAAAATATGGCAATATCGCGAAATGATCAAGTATGACACATAGAATGGCTCTGCTATTCCCGTTAAAATAAAAAAAATGCATTTCAGTAGGCCTTTAAAAAAGTAGTTTTATACTTGTGAGTGTTGATGACACAGCTTTGCAACAGTTGATATTCTAGTTTCAAGCATGTTTTACTCAATATAGGTCATCAAATCTCAGCAACAAGCTGTAATATCTTACTGAGATCATTTAGGAACAAAACACTTAAAACAAGTAAAACACTTTAACATAAAATCTGCTTAGTGAGAAGAATGATCTTATCAGACAGAAAATAAGCAAATATCACCCTTATTTGAGATATTTCATCTTGCTTAGATTTCAGTTTTTGCAGTGTGGCATCGTATTAAAAAAGATTTGACGCTGTAATTGCTGCCAAAGGTGCATCAACAAAGTCTTGAGCAAAGGCTGTAAATACTTATGTGAGTTTTAATTTTTTATTAATTTTTTAAAACATTTGCAAAAGTTAAAATAACAAAACCTGTCATTATTGGGCATGGTCTGTAGAATTTTGAGGACAAATATGGATGTATTCCATTTTGTCACAACAAATTGTGGAAAAAGTGAAGCGCTGTGAATACTTTCTGGATGTACTGTAAAAAGACAAGCAATCAGAGCTCACCAAAAAAGGTCCACGTGCGAGAGGCGTACCTATTTTCTTGCAGGTGAATCGAGCGTTTCCGACAGCGTTGGCTAAACTGTTTACTTGCACAGCCAGTTCTAAGACACGTGTAATTAGAGAGCGAAAATTAAACAACACCTTGGCGCAGACACATTGAGTTAATCGGGCGAAAGTAAGATGCGGGGTTACACGGGTAAACTAAAGAACCATGGCTAAATGAGCCGCTGGAATGCAGAACTGGCGGCCACGTTTGCCATGTCTTTACACCGAGGCTGATTGAAAGAGAAAGCGAGGAGGAAGGGGAAGTACAAATCTTATTTGCACAATTGTAATGCAGAAGCATGCTGGGATTTGGGCTGAAAGCACATAAATCTTCCTGAACTTGATGGCCTCCCATGTGACTCACCCGCACTGAAATGTATCAACACTTCAGCCCATGGAGTGACCCCTAATATCTTAACAATATTCCCCGGTTATGAGGACATACTCTCCCCTGATGCAGTAAATCAGTCCCCAGTTTCCATGCTGAACTTTCCTTACACAAACCTAACAGCTTTATTTGGTGTTATTATGGCTCAATCCCTAAAAAGGCAGCCAGGTGTCCATTTGTGGACTGTGGCAGTGATGAAAATGACAGGAGGGGGAGGGGAGCTAGTGACTCATGAAATGGGGAAGGATTATGAGACAGAACAGCCTCCACTTAGTGAAATTAGTGCATTGTGACAGGTTTTTTTCTTTCCCAATAATGAGGGTGCTGAAATCTTACCGTGTTTTAATAGCAGGCGGGCAAACAACGAGCTGGTGTGAGTCAGTCTTTGAAAAAAGACTGTTTCCACCTTGAGGGTTTATTTTTTAGGGTGCAGTTTATAGACTCCATTACCCATCAAGTGCAATCTGCTGAACAGAGACAAAGACACTAAAAAAGCAGCCATCAGCTACACCGCCTACCTAGGTAATACATTTGTGACTCAAGCATTGGCGCAAAAGCAACAACAACACAGGGCTGGATATACAAACCCCAAAAGCAGTGAAGTTGTCACGTTGTGTAAATGGTAAATAAAAACAGAATACAATGATTTGCTAATCCTTTTCAGCCTGTATTCAATTGAATAGACTGCAAAGACAAGATATTTAAAGGCCTACTGAAAGCCACTACTACCGACCACGCAGTCTGATAGTTTATATATTAATGATGAAATCTTAACCGGGTTGACTTATAAAGTGACATTTTAAACTTCCCAGGAAACTTCCGCTTGAAAACGTCGCGGTATGATGACGTATGCGCGTGACGTCACGAGGGCAAGGGAAGTGTTTGGACCCAATTCAAATACCTCTGTTTTCTTCGACAAAATTCCACAGTATTCTGGACGTCTGTGTTGGTGAATCTTCTGCAATTTGTTTAATGGACAATGGAGACTGCAAATAAGAAAGTTGCAGGTGCGATCGGTGGAGCGGCGGACTAGAGCAAAACCAACACCAGGAGGTTGTGTTGTGTTTTGAGCAGGATAGCAGACGCAATACAGTGAGTAAGCCCGCCGCCGCATCTAAGTTAGCTTCTGTTTTTTTAGCTTCGCCAAGCTGAATATTATTAATCGTGTATTTACATGTTCATGGTTTAATAGTATTTTTGATCTTCTGTCTATCCATCTAGTCAGGTTTTTTTTTTATTTAGTTTCTATCTGCATTTGAGACTGCTATGCTATCACGTTGGCTACGTAGCTAGGTTAGCTTCTATTTTTTTAGCTTCGAAAAGCTGAATATTATTAATCGTGTATTTACATGTTCATGGTTTAATAGTATTTTTGATCTTCTGTCTATCCATCCAGTCAGGGTTTTTTTTTAATTTAGTTTCTATCTGCATTTGAGACTGCTATGCTATCACGTTGGCTACGTAGCTAGGTTAGCTTCTATTTTTTTAGCTTCGAAAAGCTGGATATTATTAATCGTGTATTTACATGTTCATGGTTTAATAGTATTTTTGATCTTCTGTCTATCCATCCAGTCAGGGTTTTTTTTAATTTAGTTTCTATCTGCATTTGAGACTGATGCTATCACGTTGGCTACGTTGTTAGGTTAGCTTCTATTTGTTTAGCTTTGCAAAGCTGAACATTATTAATCGTGTATTTACATGTTCAGTCACTGTGAATGTCCATTTCGCGTTCTCGACTCTCATTTTCAAGAGGATATAGTATCTGAGGTGGTTTAAAATACAAATCTGTGATCTACAATAGAAAAAGGAGAAAGTGTGGAATCCAATGAGCCAGCTTGTACCTAAGTTACGGTCAGAGCGAAAAAAGATACGTCCATCACTGCCTCTCTAGTCATTCACTGTAACGTTCCTCATCTACGAATCTTTCATCCTCGCTCAAATTAATGGGGTAATCGTCACTTTCTCTGTCCGAATCTCTCTCGCTCCATTGTAAACAATGGGGAATTGTGAGGAATACTAGCTCCTGTGACGTCATGCTACTTCCGGTACAGGCAAGGCTTTTTTTTATCAGCGAGCAAAAGTTGCGAAATTTATCGTCGATTTTCTCTACTAAATCCTTTCAGCAAAAATATGGCAATATCGCGAAATGATCAAGTATGACACATAGAATGGATCTGCTATTCCCGTTTAAATAAAAAAAATTCATTTCAGTAGGCCTTTAATGTTCGAACTGGTAAACTTTGTTATTTTTTGCAAATATTAGCTCATTTGGAATTTGATGCCTGCAACATGTTTCAAAAAAGCTGGCACAAGTGGCAAAAAAGACTGAGAAAGTTGAGGAATGCTCATCAAACACTTATTTGGAACGTCCCACGGGTGAACGGGCTAATTGGGAACAGGTGCGTGCCATGATTGGGTATAAAAGCAGCTTCCATGAAATGCTCAGTCATTCACAAACAAGGATGGGTCGAGGGTCACCACTTTGTCACCAAACGCGTGAGCAAATTGTCCAACAGTTTAAGAACAACATTTCTCAACCAGCTATTGCAAGGAATTTAGGGATTTCATCATATACGGTCCATAATATCATCAAAAAGTTTAGAGAATCCGGAGACGTCACTGCACGTATTACAGACCTTTGATCCCTCAGGCTGTACTGCATCAAAAACTAACAGCAGTGTGTAAAGGATATCACCACATGGGCTTAGGAACACTTCAGAAAACCACTGTTAGTAACTACATCTGTAAGTGCAAGTTAAAACTGTACTATGCAAAGCGAAATCCATTTTAGTGTTTGTGAATGGGTGAATGTGGAAATAGTGTCAAAGCGCTTTGAGTTCCTTAAAAAATGTAGAAAAGCGCTATACAAGTACAACCCATTTTACCATTTTATCAACAACACCCAGAAACGCCGCCAGCTTCGCTGGGCCCGAACTTATCTAAGATAGACTGATGCAAAGTGGAAAAGTGTTCTGTGGTCTGACGAGTCCACATTTCCAACTGTTTTTGGAAACTGTGGACGTCGTGTCCTCCGGACCAAAGAGGAAAAGAACCATCCGGACTGTTATAGGCGCAAAGTTCAAAAGCCAGCATCTGTGATGGTATGTGGGTGGTATTAGTGCCCGAGGCATGGGTAACTTACATATCTGTGACGTTAATGCTGAAAAGGTACATACAGGTTTTGGAGCAACATATGTTGCCATCCAAGCAACGTCTTTTTCATGACGCCCCTGCTTATTTCAGCAAGACAATGCCAAGCCACATTCTGCACGTGTTACAACAGCGTGGCTTTGTAGTAAAAAAAGTGCGGGTACTAGACTGGCCTGCCTGTAGTCCAGTAGAGTAGAATTACTCCTAAGAAGTCTGCTAAGAGTTGACTTAAGAGTAAATAAATTATTCGCTGAAAGCTGCACTTAAAAGTTAGTTATCAAGCGTCTTACTCACACTTTCAGCGAAGTGTAGGACTGAATCTTAAGTGTCACACTCAGAGCTGAATTACGACATTACTATGTGCCGTAAACGGAATTTTAGGTGACGTCATTTCCGTGTCCATAGAAATGACCAATCACGGAAGGGAATCCCTTGTCTAAGAATAAAGAAATATCTTAGAAATATTTAAGTGGACAATGGGAGTGTATATTTTGACAATAAACTACAAAATAATACAAAACAAACTAGTCCCCGCCCGCACTCACGCTACCGCTCCCTCTCTTCTCTCGCCCACACACTCACTGACGTCACCCACCTCACATGCTGTCACCTATTAAAGGGCCACACACACACATACGCTACTCTCATAACATTTTCTTTCCAATTCATTAATTAGGCAACTAATTTGAAAATGGTGTAGGTCGCTCTATATATACTAGCCCACTGCAGCCACATGCAGAAATTAACAAGGAATCGAAAATGACTAAATCTGTGACAAAAATAATACCCGCTCTGTCTAAACGATACCGTTTGATCAGCTGCTCGTCATCAAACAAAGCCAGGACATCCTTCCGCTCCCTGAACGTTCGCGCACGTCTCTCTCGCCTCAGTGCCATCCCCCGCTGGCAACTCCTAACCACTTAAGACACCTCTGAAGGTCTCTTAAATATCGTGGAGAGTAGGAGTGATTCTTAGACTTAAGAAAGTTGATAAATAGCTTTTATTCTTAAGTTTGAGAGTAGGACTAAATTTAGCAAATTCTCAGGACTTAAGTGTAAAATGGCACTCTAAGACGCTTGATAAGTACGGCCCCAGACCTGTCTCCCATTGAAAATGTGTGGTGCATTATGACGCCTAAAATACCACAACGGAGACTGTTGAACAACTTAAGCTGTACATCAAGCAAGAATTGGAAAGAATTCCACCTGAAAATTTTCTAAAAATGTGTCTCCTCAGTTCCCAAACGGTTACTGAGTGTTGTTAAAAGGAAAGGCCATGTAACACAGTGGTAAAAATACCCCTGTGACAACTTTTTTGCAATGTGTTGCTGCCATTAGATTCTAAGTTAATGATTATTTGCAAAAAAAATGTGTTTCTCAGTTGGAACATGAAATATCTTGTCTTTGCAGTCTATTCATTGAATATAAGTTGAAAAGGATTTGCAAATCATTGTATTCTGTTTTTATTTACCATTTACACTACATGACAATTTCACTGGTTTTGGGTTTTGTACTTTATTTGAACAAGAAGTATACAGGAAACAAACTTTTATTCTTCAGTGTAAGCCAAAAACTGCCTAATCGCTGCTCGCTCCTATTTAAAATGACAGTTACAGCTGTGTAATTACCATGCTTGACTTATTATTGAAAGTGCAATATGGCCAAGTGTTGTTTCCAAATGAAATGTGTCACCCCTTATAATAAAGCATGACGCAAAGAGAATAATGGCTATAAAATCCAGCCAGCAAATGAGCTAAATCTCAAGACTGAGAAAGGAACATGAGGTTTATTTTGATATATACAGTCTGACAGACACGAGCAAGAAACAGACATTACACAACTAAGAGTAAATACGTCATCAGGAAGGTATTTGTCTTCCTGTCCTTGTCGGATTTCCTCGGCCTGTTTGTACACTATATTGCCAACAGTATTTGACCACCTGCCTTGACTCACATATGAACTTGAAGTGCCATCCCATTCCTGACCCATAGGGTTCAATATGATGTGGGTCCACCTTTTTGCAGCTATTACAGCTTCAACTCATCTGGGAAGGCTGTCCACAAGGTTGCGGAGTGTGTTTATAGGAATTTTCCACCATTCTTCTAAAAGCGCATCGGTGAGGTCACACACTGATGTTGGTCGAGAAGGCCTGGCTTACAGTCTACGTCAGACCCGGGCAAATTAAGGCCCGGGGGCCAAATGCGGCCCGTTAAGCAATTCAATCTGGCCCGCCGGACATTCCCAAATCATTTTTATAGATCTTTAAGATGGAAAGTGTAGCTGCTATTATGATGTGCAGTGATGTTTTCTAATGAGCGTAAGTCTTCAACTATACAAAGTAGGGATGTCCGATAATGGCTTTTTGCCGATATCCGATATGCCGATATTGTCCAACTCTTTAATTACCGATACCGGTATCAACCGATACCGATATCAACCGATATATACAGTCGTGGAATTAACACATTATTATGCCTAATTTGGACAACCAGGTATGGTGAAGATAAGGTACTTTTTAAAAAAATGAATCAAATAAAATCAGATAAATAAATTAAAAACATTTTCTTGAATAAAAAAGAAAGTAAAACAATATAAAAACAGTTACATAGAAACTAGTAATTAATGAAAATTAGTAAAATTAACTGTTAAAGGTTAGTATTATTAGTGGAGCAGCAGCACGCACAATCATGTGTGCTTACGGACTGTATCCCTTGCAGACTGTATTGATATATATTGATATATAATGTAGGAACCAGAATATTAATAACAGAAAGAAACAACCCTTTTGTGTGAATGAGTGTGAATGAGTGTGAATGGGGGAGGGAGGTTTTTTGGGTTGGTGCACTAATTGTAAGTGTATCTTGTGTTTTTTATGTGGATTTAATAAAAAAAAATAAAAAAAATAAAAATAAAAATAAAATAAAAAAAACGATACTGATAATTAAAAAAACGATACCGATAATTTCCGATATTACATTTTAACGCATTTATCGGCCGACAATATCGGCAGACCGATATTATCGGACATCTCTAATACAAAGTATTTCAATGGTTGGAATCTGTGCTTTTGCATGATATACTAGTTACTATGGTAATCTAATTAGTTACTATGGAAATCTAAGTCACAGCAGCTCAGACGAGGCACCAAGCGGTGTGGGCGGGGAGCGTTTCCACAGAAGCCAGCCTGAAATGCGGGTGTCAGGGACAGCGGTATAGCTCGGTTGGTAGAGTGGCCGTGCCCGCAACTTGAGGGTTCCAGGTCCGATCCCCGCCTCCGCCATCCTAGTCACTGCCGTTGTGTCCTTGGGCAAGACACTTTACCCGCCTGCTCCCAGTGCCACCCACACTGGTTTAAATGTAACTTAGGTATTGGGTTTCACTGTGTAAAAGCGCTTTGAGTCACTAGAGAAAAGCGCTATATAAATATCCAATCCAATCCACTTTATTTATATAGCACATTTACACAACAAGAATGTTTCCAAAGTGCTGCACAGCCATGTTAAAAACAATATTAAAAACAATATTATGCTACACCAATGACTGAATAAAAACAAAGAATAAATTAATAGAAAACCAATACAGAGACAATATAAAAAATAAATATGATTAAAAACTATTTTAAAGGGTAAAACCAATTAAAACAGTAAAATAGACATCAAAATTTATTAAAAAAAACACACAGGACAACAGAGGACAGAAGACCACACAACTCACGTAGTGTTAAAAGCCAAAGAATAAAAGTGGGTCTTAAGACGAGACTTAAAACACTCCACTGTGGAAGCAGTTTGAACATGGAGGGGCAGAGTGTTCCAGAGTTTAGGGCCGACCACAGAGAAGGCTCTGTCTCCCCTGGTTTTAAGTCCCAGGACGAGACTTAGCAATCCATCTTAGCGTCCAGCAATATAATTCACTTCACTTCACGCGGAAGGAGATTTTTACAACAAAGTTCTAAAGCTTAGTGATGTATCAGATTGTAGGTGAGTTTTTTTTACCCTTCGCGTTCATATTTTGCTGTGTTTGTTGCATTTTTGTTGCGTTTTCGCTTGATTGGAAGATATGTCGATGAAGAGGGGGTGTGGCATTTATATGTTGTCAATATTCAGTGTTTTATCCGTCATAGTTAATATTGTAACATTATTTTCATGTACATTCTTGGTGTCTCATTCAGTAAAAAAATTGTAAAATTCCATTGTGTTTTTGAAGGTGGTCTGTCACAACGTTTTAGCATTCAATCAGACATTATTGTGCGGTTTTGTATTAGTGATCCTAAAAATAGATATACCGGCCCCCAGACACATTTTTTTCTCTAAATTTGGCCCCCCGAGGCAAAACAATTGCCCAGGCCTGGTCTACGTTCTAATTCATCCCAAAGGTGTTCTATCGGGTTCAGGTCAGGACTCTGTGCAGGCCAGTCAAGTTCATCCACACCAGTGTCTTTATGGACCTTGCTTTGTGCACTGGTGCACAGTCATGTCGGAAGAGGAAGGGGCCCGCTCCAAACTGGAATTGCAAATGGAATTGTCCAAAATGTTTTGATATCCTTGAGCATTCAAAGTTATTTTCACTGGAACTAAAGGGGCCGAGCACAACTCCTGAAAAACAACCCCACACCATATTTCCTCCCCCTCCAAATTTCACACTCGGCACAATGCAGTCCGAAATTTCGTTGCACAGGTGGCATCCTATGACAGTTCCGCGCTGGAAATCCCATTCTTTCACAAATGTTTGTAGAAACAGTAAAATCTGCTTGATTTTATACACCTGTGGCCGGGCCAAGTGATTAGGACACCTGATTCTCATCATTTGGATGGGTGGCCAAATACTTTTGGCAATATGGTGTATCAACAATGAAAAATAGCTCATGACTGAACCAAGCAGAAGATGGAGAGAGAGCACTTAAAGGATGGAGGAACTGGCAGCCTTTGACCATATACGAAGAAATCATTTTCAGACAAGTCAGTGCACAGTCAAAGAGTAGGACAGAACGCAATAGAGCACAGACCAACGGCAACGGCAAAAGAGAGATAATTGGATGTCTACTGAGGAGAGGGATAAAAGGAATGTATAACAACCCAGGGGATGTATAATGCAGTTGAAGAGAGACAGATTCAACTTCATTATCTTCTTCAATGTGTGTGGCAACCAAGCAGACTAATGGAAAGGGATGAGACACTGAAAAGACACTCATGGCCACAACAATCTAAAGAAATTCAAGAAATACTGGTACTTTGAGCTCCATTTATTTACCCTTGATTTTTGAGTTGGCGATTCAGGTTTGGAGACAGTCGGAGGGAGCGAACAGCTTGCTCCGAAGAATGCGTGAAGCAATCACCGAGTGTGTTTCTGTGTACAAAAGTGTGTTTATTCTGTGCGGTTTGACCAAACCTGTTCCTGTGAGAGAACTAGAATCTACCCACGCGTCAACGTTACACACACACATACACACACACACACGTATATGCACACATGCATGACTGGCACTGTGCATAGCCAATATGAGCTCATGATGTTTTTCCATTTCATTCTTTCCTTATTTGGGTGGTAGCGTGTGTACTTGTAGTGTCACTGAAAGAAGTCAACAGTTGGGATGGGTATTCCATTAAAAGCAGTGTTCCCCACACATTCATTTAATTTGTGGCGGCCCGCCACAAAAGAAATACGTCCGCCACAAATTAAAAAAATAAAATAAAACTTTTTTTTTTAAATATATATATATATTTTTGTGTCCTCTCCAGCTTCTCAGGCAAATCATATAGTTGATGTAGATGCCCATATCGGCTGTTCAGATTTACTTTACAAAAGAGAAGTGCAGGATACTTCTCTTGTTGCCTTATTTGTATTTGACTTTATTAAATGTATTTATATTAGAAACACAACATGTGTATATAACAAAGGGTGCAAAGTCTGCAGGCAGTAGGAAACACATGGTTAAGTGTAGGGAGTAAAACTGATGGCAGTCTAAAGTTCAAGATTTTTGGAGCGCTTTGTTCAGTGGATCAGATGTTTGATGAAGCTCTGTGTCTATCTACCACCACTACTGTTTTCTGTTTATTTGTTACTGACTGTGGCAGGACACCTCTGCCTCTGTTTCACTTTATGTTGCTGGTAAATAATATGGTTGTAGTAGTAGGCTAAAGTTAAATTATTTAGTATGCACTAATTAAAGGGGCAGAGCTTTATGAGACATTTTAGCTTTTATATTTTATAAGATATATATTTTTTGTAAGAACCACAATTAATAAATATATTTCAGTGAATAACTTATTGTTCAAATCTGTATATAAATATGTACATAAAGTGTTGTAATTATATTGTAAAATGGATGGATGGATGGATGGACGTTTAAAACAAAACTGTTATTATTAATTAGTAAGTATACATTTTTTTAGCCTTTTTAGAGAAAATCATATCATTGTACTAAATTATGCAAATTAGTCGATGATGTCATGTAACCACGCCCATAACCACGCCCCCACCACCACAGGTATCT
Source organism: Entelurus aequoreus (assembly GCF_033978785.1). Taxonomy (NCBI): domain Eukaryota; kingdom Metazoa; phylum Chordata; class Actinopteri; order Syngnathiformes; family Syngnathidae; genus Entelurus; species Entelurus aequoreus. Next base: position 15,933,855 of record NC_084750.1, on the reverse strand, counting down.
TGGCAGTTTATGGGAAACACTGAAAAGTTCCTTCATCGATTAAACGGGGCGGAGAAAATGTAAACACTTACTCGATTACATTGTTATTTAATACATAGTAACATTTAGAGATTTCCGATAATATCGGGCTGCCGATATTATCGGCCGATAAATGCTTTAAAATTTAATATCGGAAATTATCGGTATCAAAAAGTAAAATGTATGACTTTTTAACACGCCGCTGTACGGAGTGGTACACGGATGTAGGGAGACGTACAGAGCGCCAATAAACCTTAAAGGCACTGCCTTTGCGTGCCGGCCCAATCACATAATATCTACGGCTTTTACACACACTAGTGAATGCAAAGCATACTTGGTCAATAGCCATACAGGTAACACTGAGGGTGACCGTATAAACAACTTTAACACTGTTACAAATATGCACCACACTGTGAACCCACACCAAACAAGAATGACAAACACATTTCGGGAGAACATCCGCACCGTAACACAACAGAACAAATACCCAGAACCCCTTGCAGCACTAACTCTTCCAGGACGCTACAATATACACCCCCCGCTAGCCCCCTACCCCTCCACCTCAACCTCCTCATGCTCTCTCAGGGAGAGCATGTCCCAAATTACAAGCTGCTGTTTTGAGGCATGTTAAAAAAAATAATGCACTTTGTGCCTTCAATAATAAATATGGCAGTGCCATGTTGGCATTTTTTTCCATAACTTGAGTTGATTTATTTTGGAAAACCTTGTTACATTGTTTAATGCATCCAGCGGGGCATCACAACAAAATTAGGCATAATAATGTGTTAATTCCACGACTGTATATATCGGTATCGGTAATTAAGAGTTGGGACAATATCGGACATCTCTACTAACATTATAATGTTATTCAGAGGAGTTGTCCGAAGCTCTACTTTTTTTTTTTTTAAATAGATTTTTCAAACTCTCTCTCGATTGCTTAACCCTTGTGAAACCCTGGGGCCCAAAAAAGGGTATTACATGTGTTCTATATATGAGATGATTGTTCCGTTTTAAAGTGAGCAGTCTGAAATTTCCTCACAAAGTTTGTATTTAATAAATTTGCATTGTGTTTTTGATTGCAATGTTGTCAGAATAGGATACAAACAAAGTATAAACACTTTCTCCTAATAACTTGACTCCTATTATAACTACTATTTGTTTAACAGACTGTAATCTTGCCAATTGACAAACAAGAAAATGTAGTTTTGGTGTAATTGTGTCCGTGAGTGTCATGAGCATAATTATGAGAGCTTTAATGAGTTAAACTGTCATTAAACTGCTGAAATGCAAATGGAATGATCTCAGGCAGTAATATATAACATAGCACGCCTTAAGGCTGCAATGATTAGTCGACAATTACAGTTGTCGACAATAGTCGTGACGTCATCACTCGTGATTTTCCGGGCAGAACAGGTCCGCATAAGTGAAGTGAAGTGAATTATATTTATATAGCGCTTTTCTCTGGTGACTCAAAGCGCTTTACATTGCGACACCCAATATCTAAGTTACATTTAAACCAGTTTGGGTGTCACAGGTGGGTAAAGTGTCTTTCCCAAGGACACAACAGCAGTGACTAGGTTGGCAGAAGCGGGGATCGAACCTGGAACCCTCTAGTTGCTGGCACGGCCACTCTACCAAACCACCCCAACAGTCTGTGGAATGCTGTCCCTGACCACCTGAGGGCACCACAGACTGTGGATGCTTTTAAAAAAGGCTTAAAAGGCCTTCTTTTTAAAAAAGCCTTTTTCTTTTTTTGATATATGCATACTAGTTTTAGCTATATGGCTGTTCTAGTTTTGTTTTTGTTTTGTTTTTTTATTATCTTTTTATTTTTTAATACACTGTAGCACTTTGAGGTTGTATACTCAATGTAAAGTGCTTTTTACAAATAAAATCTATTATTATTATTAACTACTTGCAAAAACATCACCAGTGGTAACATGTAAAGTATTCGTGTTAAAAACATGAATACCATGCTCATTTTTGCAAAGCGGACCTTGTTTTTTATGGCAGCACTTCTGTGATACGCGAGCATTTAAAGCGGAGGCATGATGTCGGACATTTGGCGGGAGGATGCATCTCAATCTCGGTAAAAAAGTGTTAGCTCATGCCTTGCTAGCGAGCTAACAAGTGTTAAATGAAGTTGTGTGAAAAATAACTATCATTTTAGCCAAACCAGCCAGGTAAAGTTTGTCTACATAAATTTGCAATCCTGTTTAAAAAAAACGGCACATCAACAAATGCTGTATTTCTTTTTGACGAAGTTAGATTTTGTGTTTTGTTCTTTTCATCGCATGTAGTTGTATTTTTTTATATACATAAACAGTTATTTGCCTTTCCTTTCTTTTTCTTTTTTTTAATAGTCATTTTAATTTTTCTAACAGCTGAATGAGCAGCACAGTTACAGTAAAAATACTTATTTATGAGTTAGTCATCTTTGTTGTTAGTCAGCACATGCCTAAAATAACTTAAGCTGCATTTAGAAGTCGATGGAAAAATTAGAGCCATTAAATATGTACGCTTTATTATCCGACTAATCGTTAAAATAATCGTTGACTAATCCACTTTCAAAATAATTGTTAGTTGCAGCTTTAATTTTAGAAAAGTTTGGACACACCTTCTCCTCATTCAATGCGTTTTCTTTATTTTCATGACTATTTACATTGTAGATTGTCACATCAAAACTATGAATGAACACATGTGGAGTTATGTACTTAACAAAAAAAGGTGAAATAACTGAAAACATGTTTCATATTCTAGTTTCTTCAAAATAGCCACCCTTTGCTCTGATTACTGCTTTGCACACGCTTGGCATTCTCTTGATGAGCTTCAAGAGGTAGTCACCTGAAATGGTTTTCACTTCACAGGTGTGCTTGAAGCTCATCGAGAGAATACCATAGTTATTTCACCTTTTTTTGTAAAGTACATAACTCCACATGTGTTCATTCATAGTTTTGATGCCCTCAGTGACAATCTACAATGTAAATAGTCATGAAAATAAAGAAAACACATTGAATGAGGAGAAGGTGTGTCCAAACGGTCAGAATAAATGTATCTAAGTTATCACAAAACTTTGTGTTTCAACGAGCAGACAAAAGCTGTCTTTGATCTTACCAATCAAAAGGCTTGTAAAACTCCACCGTGTAGGATGGGAAGCGACATGAAGGCGTCGGTTTCTTTCTTCTATTGTAATCCACAGGAAGATTTTGTCTTGACCCGAGATCTACAAAGCGGAGAGGAAGCAGGCCCTGACTCCCCTCCAGGCACCTTTTCTTTGAACTGTTTTGTGACCAAAGGCAGCGGCTGTTTACGACCCCCTTCCTTTAGAAACAGCTGTTGCCATGTAATCAGGGAAAGTCCAAATAAAAGAGGAGGCGCACAATCTTTTGTCAGAGCATGGTGGGACTGTACAAAGAGTACAGTCCAGATGTTTCTCCTCAATTGAGCCGAATTGAATTCTGTCTGTTTAATTCCTTGCTTCTTGTCTTGTTTAATAGATGTCATCAGTGTTTGAACCTGACACAAACTTTTATAAAATTATTTTGATAGTCGATTAGGAAACGATTATCTTAACGATTAGTTGGATAATCAAGCGTTGGCACCCTTTGACTACTATATAAACACACTTTAAAAATAAAAAAATAAAAATTTCTACTGTATCAAAATCAATGTCATGAATTATTGATCGATTCAAGGCTATGAAACCCAACGCCAACTATTCCAATTTGAAAATTACATTTTCCCATTTTTAAAAAAAAGCAGTTATTTTTAACAAAAACATGGGAAAAAAACATAAATATTAAAAAATGTATATCAATAGATACATCTGAAATTGTTAAAAGGTTTCAAGCATTGTAACTAAAAAATAAATATATGTATTGCTGACCTATGCGGCGAAGACACAACAAACTCCCTTCTTGTCTCTCATGGACACACACCTGTTGTTGTTGACTTTGGACTTATCGGCTGCACGACATCAAGGCTGCGGAACAGAGACACACTGCAGGCTTACACACACATGCATCCACAAAAAAATATACGCCACACACACATACCCCACCCCCAATCCAACGCCCTTGACGCAAATCCCATAGGGGTGATGGAAGGATGGGCAGCGCCTGAGAGCTGCGGCCTGCCACCATGGCCCCCCACTCCCTCCCATCTGTTGCTAGATGTCTCAAGATGCAAGTTTTTTTACTCATCCTTCCCCAGCGTTTACCTTTTTTCCCACCTTTCACGGGGCGCCTTGTGGCGACCCATCAGCGTTCCTGTTCTGTAACCCTGTACACGGTTTGTCTAATGTGAACGAGTTTGTGCTGTAAACAAAGTTTCGTTGTACTTGTGCAATGACAATAAATACCTATCCTATCCTGTGGCACATTTATGAGCGGGTCCCTCTGAGGGTAAGTGTGCATAGTCAATCTTGAGGTAGCATGAGGGCTAAAGAAGCAATACTTTATACATTATCATGCCCATCTCCAGGCAGCACCTGCAGACACCTAAAAAAGAAAGGCTGACCAAATCCATTTCCTATCACACATCCTTTTTTTGTAATAAAACGGTTGAGCCTCCATGACAAACGCTTGAAATGAGGGATTAAAGAAAAAAGAAGGAAAACATGGGTGGTGTTAAGAGTAGCAGAGCTGCCCCAGCAGCTTTTTCCTGCGGTGCAGGGTGCAGCTGTCACAAACGACCAACTTACATGATCACACAAACCAACTGTGGCAAAACCAAGATATAGAGATACAAGTGAAAAGTTGACTTGTTGGAATTAAATTGGGGTTGTTCAGAAATCTACACCTTGCTATTGTTCCTTTTGTATGTATAGTTGTATTTTTATACACAAAACAAATAAATAATAAATACATTACAAGTAAATAAAGTGAGGTATTGTAGTCTTTGCGCATGTGTGGACTGTTCGTGTAGTCCGGTACCGACCATGTAGTGGCAGGTGGAACAAAATACAGGACTGGCACATTCATCTTGATGGCAAAGACTATTTTTTGACTACAGCAACATACCAAGGACAAACCAAAATGAGAATGCAAATGAGACTCTGTTATGACACAGTCGTATATACATCAGGTAAGACCTGTACTCTAGTTGCTGAGAAGTTAAATGCTAAATAAGACAAAATAGCATCTTGGCTGGCATCATCCTGTTTAACCCTAAACACTAAGAAGACTAACTGTCTGCTCCTCCTTAAAAAAGCTACCTCAAACAAACCTGAATATAAAAATTAATGAGGAGCTCATTGAACAAGTACCTGAAGTCAAATATTTGGGCATAATCATAGACTATCAGCTGAATTTTAAAAGTCACATTAAGAAAATGTGTAAAACCCTGAAGGCAAACCTAGGCTGTTTTAAGATTATAAGAAACTGCTTAACTCTCAGCTGTGCTTTTACTTTTATGAATTCAATGATTCTTTCACACATATCTTATGGCTTAACTACATGGTCCCAGGCACACCAGTCATCAATCAAGACCATTGAGTGTCTTTATAACCGCGCCTTGAAAGTTCTAGACAAGAAGAGTATACGATATCATCATTGCCAAATTTTAACCAAATACAATATTTTAAGTTTTACCAATTTTATTTTGTTACACTCAGTCAAACTGTTTTTTAAATGCTTGGATAACTCTGCTCCCCAATTGCTCTGCAAGGCAAATTACAAGACTGCCAAGTGGTACCAGATCTACCACCCGAGCAATGTCAAAAGGCAACTGTTGCGTTCCATTCCGTAGAACATCTTTTGCCCAGACTGCCTTTTCAATAAAAGGACCACAACTATGGAACTCTCTACCTGACACTTTGAAAAGTATACCTGCACTTGTCACTTTCAAAAAAACAAACAAAATTATGGCTAGTTGAGCAACAATCGTGTTACCATGTTTAGTTTTTACTAATTTTTACTAATTGGTTTTTATCTAGTCTGCACTTTGTCTGTGTTATTATTATTATTGGCTTTTATCTAGTTTGCACTTTGTATTATTTCTATTATCATTATTATCGACTCATCTTTGCCTTATTCTTTTTTTTCCTATTTTAATGATGTTGGATCTGTGTTGTTGTTGGGGACAAGCGCTTCATAGCAGCAGTCGACCTCCAGGGTCCCAACCCCCCCCCTGTTGCGAGTTGTCGATTATACGTAACATGTTTATGTGCGCATTGCATGGAGGTTTTTTCCCACTCCAGACTAGGCCTCTACTGAAATTAGATGTTCTTATTTAAACGGGGATAGCAGATATATTCTATGTGTCATACTTGATCATTTTGCGATATTGCCATATTTTTGCTGAAAGGATTTAGTAGAGAACATCGACGATAAAGTTTGCAACTTTTGGTCGCTGATAAAAAAGCCTTGCCTGTACCGGAAGTAGCGTGATGTCACAGGTTGTGGAGCTCCTCACATCTGCACATTGTTTACAATCATGGCCACAAGCAGCGAGAGCGATTCGGACCGAGAAAGCGACGATTACCCCATTAATTTGAGCGAGGATGAAAGATTTGTGGATGAGGAAAGTGAGAGTGAAGGACTAGAGGGCAGTGGAAGCGATTCAGATAGGGAAGATGCTGTGAGAGGCGGGTGGGACCTGATATTCAGCTGGGAAAGACTAAAACAGTAAATAAACACAAGACATATATGTACTCCGCTCTAACCAACTGAGCTAACCGGCCACGATGTATTAGCCACAACACAACCAGGCTTATATTTAATATGCCACAAATTAATCCCGCATAGCAAACATCTCCCCCCTCCCGTCCATATAACCCGCCAATATAAATCAAACACCCGCACAACACACTCAATCCCACGACCCAAAGTACCGTTCACCTCTGCAAAGTTCATACAGCACAAATATTTCCCCAAAGTTACGTACGTGACATGCACATAGCGGCACGCACGTACGGGCAAGCGATCAAATGTTTGGAAGCCGCAGCTGCGTACTCACGGTAGCACGTATCCAAACTTGTAAGAGTCTCTGTTGTCCCATCTTCACAAGCATGCATATCCAACTCAAAGTCCTCCTGGTAAGAGTCTCTCTTGTCCCATCTCCACAAGCATGCGTATCCAACTCAAAGTCCTCCTGGTAAGAGTCTCTGTTGTCCCAGGCCAATGGTAAAGCTTGACTGTCATCGTTCGGGAATGTAAACAATGAAACACCGGCTACGACGTAGCCGCTACGTGTTTGTGTTGCTGCAGCCGGCCGCTAATACACAGCTTCCCACCTACAGCTTTCTTCTTTGCTGTCTTCATTGTTCATTAAACAAATTGCAAAAGATTCACCAACACAGATGTCCAGAATACTGTGGAATTTTGCGATGAAAACAGACGACTTAATAGCTGGCCACAATGCTGTCCCAAAATGTCCGCTACAATCCGTGACGTCATCATACCGAGACGTTTTCAGCAGGATATTTTGCGGGAAATTTAAAATTGCACTTTACTAATCTAACCCGGCCGTATTGGCATGTGTTGCAATGTTAAGATGTCATCATTGATATATAAACTATCAGACTGCGTGGTCGGTAGTAGTGGGTTTCAGTAGGCCTTTAGGAGCCCAGTCTAGATTGTAGTTTTTTACTCATCTTCTTCCCCAGCATTTTACCTTTTTCCCATCTTTTACGGGGCGCCTCGTGGCGACCCATCAGCGTTCCTGAACTGTAACCCTGTACACTGTTTGTTTGTGTAATCTTGAATGGGTTTGTGCTGAAAACATAGTTTCGTTGTACTTGTGCAATGACAATAAAGTCCTATCCTATCCAAAGGATTTGCAACAAAGTATCAAAAATTGACAATTTGATTTATGATTATGTGAGTTGGTCCAATTACTTTTGGTCCCTTAAAAGGTGGAAGGCACATATAAAATGCATACTTGCCAACCCTCCCGTTTTTAGCGGGAGAATCCCGATATTCAGCGCCTCTCCCGACAACCTCCCGGCAGAGATTTTCTCCCGACAAACTCCCGGTATTCAGCCGGAGCTGGAGGCCACGCCCCCTCCAGCTCAATGCGGACCTGAGTGGCGACAGCAGCTTGCCTGCCCAATGACGTCATAACATCTACGGCTTTTAGAGAGTAGAGTGCACAACAAGGAGAGAGAGTTCTTGGTTTCTTATGTGGGTTTATTGTTAGGCAGTTTCATTAACGTCCTCCCAGCGCGGTACCAACACACAACAACAGCAGTCACGTTTAGTCTAACGTAAAGCAGTTCGCCTGCCGTAAACAGCAATGTTGTGACACTCTTAAACAGGACAATACTGCCACCTACTGGATAGCCTGCAGAACACTGAAATTCAAGTATGTCTTTTATTTATATGTATAATCAAATAAAATAAAAAAAATGTATATAGCTAGAATTCACTGAAAGTCAAGTATTTCATACATATATTATATATATATATGAAATACTTGATTTGGTGAATTCTAGCTGTAAATATACTCTCCTCTTAACCACGCCCCCCCCCCCCCCCCGATATTGGAGGTCTCAAGGTTGGCAAGTATGAAAATGTGTTGTAATTCCTATACCGTTCACCTGATTTGGATGTAAATACCCTCAAATTAAAGCTCAAAGTCTGCACTTAAAGCACATCTTGATTGTTTCATTGCAAATCTATTGTGGTGTTTTACAGAGCTGGAACACTGAAAATTGTGTCAATGTCCAAATATTTATGGACCTAACTGTAGGGTTCCTTGTAGTCTGTCAAGAGTGTAACATGGACACATCCACCCTATGAAAGATCCACACACAGGAAGATGTGTTCATCTAAGTAGACAAGACTAACAGTTGTGTGTGTGTGTGCATGTGTTTTTTGCAGTTAAGGGAGATGGATGGAAAGCCGCAACAGACAGGAAATCTCTTTCTGCAGCCTACGCTCCTTCTCTAAGCTGGCAGCTCATCATCACCTAGGTCTTTTCAATCGCCTTTTCTGCAAAAAGAAATCCTCAAGGTCAACATGACGGTTTTCTTCTATTTTAGTAACCACTCTTACCTTTTTATAGAAACCATTTTTTTCAGTGCTACTGGAACATCACTTTGAGTGAATCAAAATAGGCTTTTCATCATGCAAAAAAGTACGAGATCATTCTGTCTTATTAATCATTGCCTTTATATATTTTAAATGTTGCAGACACATGTACACATGCTTGGATATTTCATGGAGCGGCAAGATTGTCACTAAGCATCACAGATGACTACGTAAGCCGTGCATAATTTCCTCTGGCTAAAGACCTGCTTGGCTTAACTGTCAAACCATATTAGAGAAGCCGGACACATACAGTAAAAATGCACACCTTTAAACACGTTTACTGACATGCATGTGGGAAAACACTGATACAATAATGTTTATTTACAAAACAAATCCATGTTTCCTCCACCGTTATTAATATTAAATCGTTTCATGTAATTTTCTATATAGTACCAAATCACAACAGTACCAATCTCCATAGAACAGGTCTCTCTCTATGCCTTGTGATTTTATAAAACAAACCAAATAATGTGTTATTCCTCCTATTTACACTATAGTATGTCAGCTATGTGTCTTACAGTTTTTTTCCCTTTTACAAATAGTGACATTCATTTATTTTTAGCAGTCCTGAGTAGTCAAAACACAAGTATCAAACTCAAGGCTCGGGGGCCAGATGTGGCCCGCCACTTCACTTTTTTGGGCCCTGAAAAGCCTGGAAATAATATGTATCAATAAAGTACTGTAACTTACCTTACTGAATGTTTTTTTTCATTTTTATTTTAAGGGGGAAAAAAATACATGTACTCCATGTAAACGCAAATGATGTTAACTTAAATATTGTGTAATTATGCAAAAATATATTATCAAACATTCAAACCATTTTTTTAAATAAAAATAAATACTAATAATAATAATGATTTCAAAGCAAGTTATCCATCAAATTGTGCTATGTAAAAGTAGCAGTAGATTTTGTGGTAAAATTGCGAAATTTACTGTGGTTTTTACAGCATTTTTCTCTAAATGAAAAAAAAACAGTACTTTTTTTTTTACTGTAATAAACCGTGGTGCCGTTTTGGCATTAACAATAATACACCAAAAAATCTACAGTTGTTGATTTACGGGAAGAAAAAAAAAAAGCAAACAAATTGGCAGCTCAGGTGCCAAAATATATATATCAGTGGCCTAGTGGTTAGAGTGTCCGCCCTGAGATCGGTAGGTTGTGAGTTCAAACCCCGGCCGAGTCATACCAAAGACAATAAAAATGGGACCCATTACCTCCCTGCTTGGCACTCAGCATCAAGGGTTGGAATTGGGGGTTAAATCACCAAAAATTATTCCCGGGCGTGGCACCGCTGCTGCCCACTGCTCCCCTCACCTCCCAGGGGGTGATCAAGGGGATGGGTCAAATGCAGAGGACAAATTTCACTACACCTTGTGTGTGTGTGACAATTATTGGTACTTTAACTTTTAACTTAAAATGTTACTGTAAAATTGCAGGTACTTTTTTTATTTGTAGTAAAAAATTAATGTAAATTTTACAGTAAAATTCTGACAACTGAGCTGCCTTTTTTTAAACCATAAAAACAGCAGTATTGTTTTTCCATTTACAGTAATATACACTACATTTTGAGGTGAAATTATTGCAACTTACCATATATATTTTTACATTTTAGTTTTTAAAAAATCTACTAATAAAATGCATAAAAAATTGTGTAATAATAGTATTCACTGTTAGAAGCGGCCCTCTGGGGCCAAACATAACTGCGATGTGGCCCTCAGTGAAAACCACTTTGACACCCCTGCTCTACAATGATACTAGGGGTGTAACAGCAGCCTTTGGCGCACCAAATTCCCACTCAGTACATACTAATTATAAGGTGCGGGACATTTTCCCTTCGACATGCATTTATCTGCCAATCAAACACAAGCGGTAGCTAAAGGAGACACATGTTAGGAACCTCCATAAGCTGTGTATTAAAGCGGCCATAGAAAGACGAGCAGTGAAACTCCAAAATCTAACAAGCAGTCATGACTCGTAACAGTTTTAAAGAGACAGAGCTTGCAGTGTTTACCATACATTTATTTATTTATTTGTGCCGGCCCGCCAAAGAAAGATGTTGCATCCTTTTATAGTTTGTTTAGCTACAGTATATAGTGTTCACCTTTGCTCACAAAACACATTATAATGGGACTTTGCAGCTTGTCGTTACACTGGATGGCATCGTAGATTTGCTTCTTCTCACGCATCTGTTTATCAATGTAGTAACTAGGGATGTATCAATTAAAGATGTAATAATATACCACACCACGGTTCGCATTACTGTTTTACAAACCCCAAAACCAGTGAAGTTGGCACGTTGTGTAAATGGTAAATAAAAACCAAATACAATGATTTGCAAATCCTTTTCAACTTATATTCAATTGAATAGACTGCAAATACAAGATATTTAATGTTATATTAAACTGTTATTTTTTGCAAATATTAGCTCATTTGGAATTTGATGCCTGCAACATGTTTCAAAAAAGCTGGCACAAGTGGCAAAAAAGACTGCGAAAGTTGAGGAATGCTCATCAAACACTTATTTGGAACATCCCACAGGTGAACAGGCTAATTGGGAACAGGTGGGTGCCATGGTTGGGTATAAAAGCAGCTTCCATGAAATGCTCAGTCATTCACAAACAAGGACGGGTTGAGGGTCACCACTTTGTCAACAAATGCGTGAGCAAATTGTCCAACAGTTTAAGAACAACGTTTCTCAACCAGCTATTGCAAGGAATTTAGGGATTTCACCATCTACGCTCCGTAATATCATCAAAAGGTTCAGAGAATCTGGAGAAATCACTGCACGTAAGCCATGATATTACGGACCTTCGATCTCTCAGGCGGTACTGCATCAAAAAGCAACAGCAGTGTGTAAAGGATATCACCAGATGGGCTCTGGAACACTTCAGAAAACCACTGTCGGTAACTACAGTTCGTCGCTACATCTGTAAGTGCAAGTTAAAACTCTACTATGCAAAGCGAAATAAATTTATCAACAACACCCGGAAACGCCGACGAATTTACTGGGTCAGAGCTTATTTAATATGGACTGATGCAAAGTGTATAAGTGTTCTGTGGTCGGACAAGTCCATTTTTTCAAATTGTTTTTGGAAACTGTGGACGTCGTGTCCTCCGGACCAAAGAGGAAAAGAACCACCCGGGTGGTTATAGGCGCAAAGTGTAAAAGCCAGCATGTGTGATGGTATGGGGGTGTATTAGTGCCCTAGACATGGGCAACTTACACATCTGTGAAGGCGCCATTAATGCTGAAAAGGTACATACAGGTTTTGGAGCAACATATGTTGCCATCCAAGCAACGTTATCATGGACGCCCCTGCTTATTTCAGCAAGACAATGCCAAGCCACGTGTTACAACAGCATGGCTTCATAGTAAAAGAGTGCGGGTACTAGACTGGCCTGCCTGTAGTCCAGACCTGTCTCCCATTGAAAATGTGTGGTGCATTATGAAGCCTAAAATACCACAACGGAGACCCCCGGACTGTTGAACAACTTAAGCTGTACATCAAGCAAGAATGGGAAAGAATTCCTCCTGAAAAGCTTCAAAAATGTGTCTCCTCAGTTCCCAAACCTTTACTGAGTGTTGTTAAAAGGAAAGGCCATGTAACTCAGTGGTAAAAATGCCCCTGTGACAACTTTTTTGCGACGTGTTGCTGCCATTAAATTCTAATTTAATGATCATTTGCAACAACAACAAAAATACCAGTGCCAACTTCACTGGTTTTGGGTTTTTGTATAGTTGCTAGTTACCTGGTCAACTTTTATTTATTTTTTTTACAATACACCGCAATAATATTGTACCATTCTAGAGGCTAATCTTTCCTGTGATAAAATGGCAACCAAGGTAATCAAAAAGGTCAACCAAAGAACAAGATGTCTCTACAGAATCTCCTCTCTGGTCAACAAAAGCACCATGAGGATTCTAGCGGGAACTCTCGTTCAACCCTTTTTCGATTACGCATGCACCTCCTGGTACCCCAGCCCCTCCAAAACCCTCAAATCTAGACTCCAAACATCCCAGAACAAGCTAGTCAGGTTACTTCTAGACCTCCACCCCAGATCCCACCTCACTCCAACCCACTTCTCCAAAGTGGACTGGCTCAGGGTGGAGGACAGAGTAAAACAACTTGCACTGAGCCTAGTCTATAAAATCCGCTACACCTCCCTGATACCGAAGTCAGGGTTTCCCTCACATTCATTTATTAGTGGCGGCCCGCCACGAAAGAATTACGTCCGCCACAAATAAATAAAAAAATTTAAAAAAAAAAAAAACAATTTTAATTTAAAAATTTATTTATTTATTTATTTTTTTTTTTGTCCTCTCCAGCTTCTCAGGCAAATCATATAGTTGATGTAGATGCCCATATCGGCTGTTCAGATTTACTTTACAAAAGAGAAGTGTAGGATACTTCTCTTGTTGCCTTATTTGTATTTGACTTTATTAAATGTATTTATATTAGAAACACAACATGTGTATATAGCAAAGGGTGCAAAGTCTGCAGGCAGTAGGAAACACATGGTTAAGTGTAGGGAGTAAAACTGATGGCAGTCTAAAGTTCAAGATTTTTGGAGCTCTTTGTTCAGTGGATCAGATGTTTGATGAAGCTCTGTGTCTATCTACCACCACTACTGTTTTCTGTTTATTTGTTACTGACTGTGGCAGGAACATCTCTGCCTCTGTTTCACTTTATGTTGCTGGTAAATAATATGGTTGTAGTAGTAGGCTAAAGTTAAATTATTTAGTATGCACTAATTAAAGGGGCAGAGCTTTGAGACATTTTAGCTTTTATATTTTATAAGTTATATTTTTTGTAAGAACCACAATTAATAAATATATTTCAGTGAATAACTTATTGTTCAAATCTGTATATAAATATGTACATAAAGTGTTGTAATTATATTGTAAAATGGATGGATGGATGGACGTTTAAAACAAAACTGTTATTATTAATTAGTAAGTATACATTTTTTGAGCCTTTTTAGAGAAAATCAAATCATTGTAGTAAATCATGCAAATTACTCGATGATGTCATGGTGACCACGCCCATAGCCACGCCCCCACCGCCACAGGTATATTGGCAGTTTATGGGAAACACTGGAAGTACACGTCAAACTACTTCCAGAACGTAAATGACCGCCACAACCACAACACCAGGGGGAGCTCCACTAACCACGTTAAACCCAGATTCCGATCTAACAAAGGTCTTAACTCATTCTCCTTCTATGCCACATCAATATGGAATGCACTCCCAACAGGTGTAAAAGAAAGGGCATCTCTATCCTCCTTCAAAACCGCACTAAAATAACACCTCCAGGCAGCTACAACCCTAGACTAACACCCTCCACCCACCACATCCCACCTCCCCGGATTGTAAATAACCAAATGTATATACTTGTTCTTATGCTTTCTGAGCTCACTATGTTCTCTGCTCGATGTACATATCCTACCAAGTCAGACCTACACTGTTTCAATGTCCATTTCTCAGATGATATAATTGTTGATGACCATACTTGCCAACCCTCCCGATTTTCCCGGGAGACTCCCGAATTTCAGTGCCCCTCCCGAAAATTTTCCAGGGCAACCATTCTCCCGAATTTATCCCGATTTCCACCCGGACAACAATATTGGGGGCGTGCCTTAAAATCACTGCCTTTAGCGTCCTCTCTCACCTGAAAAGGAGACTATTATATACAGTACGTCTCCGTTATCCATAGGTTTATCTACAACCCATAAAGTAGGCAGGCACGGAGCTATTTCTCAGCGTGTGTTTATTCCAGCCGGCACGTTAATACATTGACACACAACATCCGGATTCCCATCATGCATTGCTTCAAAACTACGGCAAGTAGTAATGTCCAAAAACATATATATATAAGAAATACTTGAAAATATATACACCCCCCGGCCATCTCCCGAATTCGGAGGTCTCAAGGTTGGCAAAAAACTTATTGGGGTGTTACCATTTAGTGGTCAATTGTACGGAATATGTACTGTACTGTGCAATCTACTAATAAAAGTCTACGTCCTGGGCATGACGTTAAAGTGCATCCGGCAGTGGAGGCTCCTCTATGGGGTCTTGGGGCACTAGGAGGTTAACCCCTTTACTACTGTTACCCCAGGTGGCCCTTGGCAAAGGCCTAGTACCTGACTGCCCTCTAGCCAGGGATACGGTGAAGACCTCAACGGCGGAGCAGTCGGAAGACGGTAGATGTAAGAACCACCACAACGGCTGTGATGGCAGAAGAAGGCACCCCCACATCCATGTGGGCCCAGTTATGGGGAAATAACGACCCAAGACCTCAACGGTGGAACAGGCGGAGGATGATTGCTAAACCTACGGACCGTCACAACGGCTGGGATGGCGGATGAAGGCTGCAGCAGAAAAAGGGTCCCCAGTCGTCTTGGACTCCATGCCACTGGACCCTGACCCGGATCTGTCAAGGATCGTGTGGTGACTGCCTGTGCACCTGTCTCCCCACGTTAAACCTCTTTACCGCAGATTACTTTTGATTTATGTGTTTATTGTAGGGGTGTAACAATACGTGTATTTGTATTGAACAGTTTCGGTACGGGGGTTCCGGTTCAGTTCGGAGGTGTACCGATTGAGTTTCCACATGGACATATTAAGTAGCGTAACGCTCGTTGTGTAAACAATGCACACCGAGGCACAACTCACGGCATGCTAGCAGCTAACGGGCTAGGATAGACTGACCATACGTCCTCTTTTCACCGGACATATCCTCTTTTGCGGAGCTGTCAGGGCGGAGTTTCTTAAAAGCCTCAAATGTCCGGCATTTTGAGTTAGGGTTGCGTGTATTTTCAATGTACGTTCGGGGTTAAGAAGGGGTTAAAAACAAAACAAATTGTGCGTGCAGCAGCATTGGTGAGGGAGGGGCAGAGACAGACAGAGAGAGAGAGAGTTATGATAAACGCGCATGCGTCGCCAGGCTCTGCTTTTTATCCATAGATTTATCACATTTAATTTTATATTATCTATAGCAGGGGTGTCAAAAGTGTGCCCCGGAGGCCATTTGCGGCCCACAGCTAATGTTTTAAAGGCCCACGGCACATTCTAAAAATACTATTAAAATGAACAAAAACATAAAAAAAGTGAAATAAAAAAGCTTAAAGCTTAAACGTAATTGAGAAAAAGTTGCAATGTTGACTAATAAAACAAAGCTGTTTTTTTTTTCTTTCAAACTGTCATTGCTCAAAACATAATATTGAATCAAAATCAATGTTATTATGAATTGTTGACCTATCCAAGGTTCCCATTACTTCACATCAAATATTCCACTAAGAAAAATATTTTTGGTGGAAGATTTTGCAAATTGGGTAAATAAATAACCCAAAAATGTATAATTTGTGGTTTTCTTACTGTACCGAAAATGAACCGAACCGTGACCTCTAAACCGAGGTACGTACCGAACCGAAATTTTTGTGTATCGTTACACCCCTAATTCATTGTGAGTCTTAAAGGCCTACTGAAAGCCACTACTAGCGACCACGCAGTCTGATAGTTTATATATCAATGATGAAATCTTAACATTGCAACACATGCCAATACGGCCGGGTTAACTTATAAAGTGACATTTTAAATTTGCTGCTAAACTTCCAGTTCGAAACGCCTCTGAGGATGACGTATGCGCGTGACGTAGCCCGGGGAACACGGGTATGGCTTCCACATTGAAGCCAATACGAAATAGCCGTTATCATCTCATTCTGGGTGTATTCTGGACATCTGTGTTGGTGAATCTGTTGCAATTATGTTCATTGCATTATGGAGAAAGAAGCTGAGCAAGCAAAGAAGAAAGTTCTCGGTGCAAAGCGGACGTATTTTGCGAAGGAAGTCAGCAGCAACACAACACAGGCGGTGTTTCATTGTTTACATTCCCGAAAGATGCAGTCAAGATGGAAGAACTCGGATAACAGAGACTCTAACCAGGAGGACTTTTGACTTCGATACACAGACGCCTGTAGAGAACTGGGACAACACAGACTCTTACCAGGATTACTTTGATTTGGATGACAAAGACGCAGACGTGCTACTGTGAGTATGCAGCTTTGGCTTCCAAACATTTGATCGCTTGACCGTACGTGCGCGTCACGTACGTAACTTTTTTTTAAATATATAAGCTTTATGAACCTTGGGTTAGGTGAACGGTCTTTTGGGCTGAGTGATTGTGTGTGTTGATCAGGTGTTTGAATGGTATTGGCGTGTTCTATGGAGCTAGGAGCTAGCAGAGGAGCTAGGAGCTAGCATAACAAACACGTAGGTGTTTTTATGCAGGATTAATTTGTGGCATATTAAATATAAGCCTGGTTGTGTTGTGGCTAATAGAGTATATATATGTCTTGTGTTTATTTACTGTTTTAGTCATTCCCAGCTGAATACCAGGTACCGTGAGTAGCAGCTGCGCTTCCAAACATTTGATTGCTTGCCAGTACGTGCGCGTCACGTACGTTACTTTGTTTAAATATATAAGCTTTATGAACCTTGGGTTAGGTGAACGGTCTTTTGGGCTGAGTGATTGTGTGTGTTGTGCAGGTGTTTGAATTGGATTGGCGGCTTATATGGAGCTAGGAGCTAGGAGCCAGCATAGGAGCTAGGAGCTAGCATAACAAACACTGAGGTGTTTTTATGCAGGATTAATTTGTGGCATATTAAATATAAGCCTGGTTGTGTTGTGGCTAATACAGTATATATATGTCTTGTGTTTATTTACTGTTGTAGTCATTCGCAGCTGAATATCAGGTCACCCCCGGCTCTCACAGCATCTTCCCTATCTGAATAGCTTCAACTCCCCACTAGTCCTTCACTTGCACTTTCCTCATCCACAAATCTTTCATCCTCGCTCAAATTAATGGGGAAATTGTCGCTTTCTCGGTCCGAATCTCTCTCACTTCATGCGGCCATCATTGTAAACAATAGGGAACTTTGCGTATATGTTCAATTGACTACGTCACGCTACTTCCGGTAGGGGCAAGCCTTTTTTTTATCAGATACCAAAAGTTGCGATCTTTATCGTCGTTGTTCTATACTAAATCCTTTCAGCAAAAATATGGCAATATCGCGAAATGATCAAGTATGACACATAGAATAGATCTGCTATCCCCGTTTAAATAAAAAAAAATCATTTCAGTAGGCCTTTAAATGTTTAGTTTAGATTCCTTTGTGTGTCTCAGTCTCTGTTTCTGTTGTTTTTGTTTCTCTGATGTGACAGTTGGTTGGGGGGCGCATGATAAATGAAAATAACATAACATAAACAAAGTCACGCACAGGCATCCTCCATAAAGGGATACCCCCCCCCCCCCTACCAGGAGGATTGCCATACTCGCTTCGAGTGACCGCCGATGATGATGAGTAATAAAAGTTGAAATCAATCAAAAAACCGTGGCCTTAAAACCGCGAAGATATCGTACCGTGAGATTGTGTCATGGTGCTGGCGGGGGACAACACAGAGGCGCTCTCAGAATGAAATCACATGATGTTTGGACAAATATAACAACGCTTTAACGCAAGAGTGTGCAGTGTTTCCCCCCCCGGCTGAACAAACCCAAAATAAACCTTCAAATAAAGTGAAATTGTTGCTATTTTTAAAATGTTGCTGAGGTCATCAACTTGGAACCAAGACCGGTAGTGGTAACCAGGCTGAAATTACCTCACTTTATCCGTAGCTCTGCTGGAAGTAATATTACCCCGGTGTGGATTTATGTCAATGGCGGTTGTTAAAAAAAGGTGCCAACGCAAGAAATGGACTTTAATGTGTCTCCGCCACACATTATTTCATCTTTGACTTGCAACTGTCACGACGCTCGCTTACAGGTTAGCTCGTTAAGCTAAGCTAGCTCTGCTAAGGCACAACAACAACAACAACAACAAGGTGTTATTTACTTACTGGCATTCTATCGGCGAATCTCCTGGGATTGTCGCCCTCGGCTGTTCCGGCGATAGGCGAACGAGTGTGACTTCTTCAACAACAGAGCAGTGACAGCAGCCTCGTTTCACTTACTTTACTCAGTCAAACCATCTTTAAGTAGGAGATCTCAGACTGAGCGGAAAGAAACGCCAAAGAGCCAATGGGAGAAGAGAGGGAAAGCTGTATCGCCCCGCCCTACTAGATGTATTAGCCAATCAAATGATCCGTACGGCTGGAGGCTGGTTATTTCCACCATCAGGTTAGGTTGTAGCTGTCATTCGCGCTCTGTTGAAGGAAAAGTGAGCTGTCAAAGATGCTATTCCATTACTTTGAATTGACCACCCCCTGGCGCTGTTTTGTACTGTTTTTGTACTTACTTTGATTATTATTTCTCAACAGTTTGTAAATATTGAAATGTATAAATAAAGGTTTATTTAAAAAACACAATCCCGGAAGTAATAATTTTTTTTTTTTTTTAAATGCTTCACTTTTAAATCCAAATTTGGATTATTTACAGAACTTGTGTGAGTCTATGGTTTTACATTTTGTTAAATATATATATTTAGCATTCTACTTTGGTTACTTTATTGAGTTTACAAACCTCTGGTGCTGTTTTGTACTGTTTTTGTACTGTTTTTGTACTTGTTTTGATTATTATTATTTATTACTTGTAGGTAATTTTGCATATTATAAATAAAGGTTTATAAAAAAAATAAAAAAAATATGCTATTCCACTTTCTGACTATTACGCCAATTAATGTGCTAACACGCAAGCAGTATTTATCCGTTATTTCACACCAATATCATCTCGATGTTTGCAGGTTTGTATGTTTTGGTCATTGCATTTTCTTTTCATCAATGGAAATGGAAAAACAAAAAAAATTCGTTAAAATATTTTTTTTTAAATTGAAAAACAAATAGTTCTTATTTTTGTTGTTGAGTAGCAATACCTAAATACAAAAGACGGGTTGATTTTCATTGTATATTTCATAAAATAAAAATTAAAAAAGCTACAGAAAACAGAAACGGAAAAGCAGACCGGATGTTTCTTCATTATTCTGGCACCGGAATTTCTTTCCTTTTTTTCACGAGGATACTACCATAGACATCTTATAAGTAGACGCAGCATTGGCTGCTGTGACGCGAAAAATTGGGCCGCCATCTTGAAGTGGTGATGAGGAGCCAGCGAGCAGCCTAAACTGACAGTTGACAGGTAGAAAACAAAGATGTTCAGCGTTTTCCTGCTCAAATGAGCGCACTGTTGAAAATAGGAATCGGGGGATTACTTTTCACAAGTAAGATTTAACATTACGTACTATTGGTTGTATTTTGTGAAAAGAATATTACCATATTGTATATAGACCAGTGTTTCTTAACCTTGTTGGAGGTACCAAACCCCACCAGTTTCCTACGCGCATTCACCGAACCCTTCTTTAGTGAAAAAAAAAAAAAACATTTTTTTTTTCAAATTCAAGACAAAGTTATATGTTTTTGGTAACACTATGGGGAACATATTCTCAGTAAAGACTTAATTTAGAGTTATTTGGACACTAGGGGAACATATTCTTAGTAACAAAGACTTAATTTAGAGTTATTTGGTTAGGGTTAGGGTCAGGGTTAGAGGGTTATAGGGTTATAATAAGGCCATGCCGAATAAGGCATTAATAAGTACTTAATAATGACTAGTTAAGAGCCAATATGTTACT
Organism: Entelurus aequoreus; assembly: GCF_033978785.1. Taxonomy (NCBI): domain Eukaryota; kingdom Metazoa; phylum Chordata; class Actinopteri; order Syngnathiformes; family Syngnathidae; genus Entelurus; species Entelurus aequoreus. The sequence continues at coordinate 15,913,177 of NC_084750.1, read as the reverse complement.
AATTTGCATGTTAATAAGCAACTAATTAATGGTGAATATGTTCCCCATACTAAAGTGTTACCACGTTTTTTTTACTGGTGCACAAAATGAACCGTGCATGAACATCACCTTGTTCAAACAACAAAACCAACACAGTGCATAAACTCACAACAAATTACACACCTGCAAACCAGTCAGCTGTTGCCGTATCCGTAATACGCCGATAGGGAGAAGTTTGTATTTCACGATGAGTCGGGTGTGTTTTGACCTCCGCCGAACCCTTGAGGCAGACTCACCGAACCCCTAGGGTTCGATCGAACCCAGGTTAAGAACCACTGATATGGACATATATGACATGTTCTATTTTGCCTTCATTATTTTGTCAGAATGCACCAGAATGCTTCATTTGTATGTGAAAATCACAAATAAATCTTCTGGGGGAGGATGACCCCCCTACAGGGTTTTGGTTTACAAACTTTCAGCCCCACCTAAAACAAAATTCACTAGCTGCCACTGATTATGATGCATTCTCATTTTAGGCAAAGTATAAGACAATACTTTCTTAACAGTATAATTGTAACCAGGAATAAGTCTTCAAGTAACAATATTCAAATACTAACATTGTTGGGTAAAACAGCATTTGGTTTTATTCTGAATGTAGTGAAACAGATTGGTGGTTTTAGCTGATATAAAGACTTTCAGGTGTTTATATATGTTTATGTTTAAGTATTTGGCAGACGCTTTTACCCAAAGCGACATACATCAAAAATACATACAAAACAATCACTGTAAACATGATCCTTTAAGGGAAGAATGTAATACAAAATATCAATACAAAGTGTCAAGACAGAATAAACTCTCTGCTGCTGCAGCAACAGAGATACAGTCTATAAGATATATAGATATCTAATGTATTCATACATTGTTTATGTAGGATATACGCATGTATATATAACCTAATCATATTGTTTCTTCAACTTAAAAATAGCTGACCGTTTTTTTCCCCCTTCTCTGGGATTATATTCCCAGTTTTGATCTCGGACGTCTGTTCGCTTAGAGCAGGGGTCGGCAACCCAAAATGTTGAAAGAGCCATATTGGACCAAAAATACAAAAACAAATCTGTCTGGAGCCGCAAAAAATTTAAAGCCATATTACATACAGATAGTGTGTCATGAGATATAAATTGAATTAAGGGAAACTAAATGAGCTCAAATATAGCTACAAATGAGGCATAATGCTGCAATATGTATATAGCTAGCCTAAATAGCATGTTAGCATCGATTAGCTTGCAGTCATGCAGTGACCAAATATGTCTGATTAGCACTCCACACAAGTCAATAACATCAACAAAACTCACCTTTGTGCATTCACGCACAACGTTAAAAGTTTGGTGGACAGAATGACACAGAAAAAGTGGCATAAAACACGTTCTAGGAAGTCGGAGAAAGTTATACTTGTAAACAAACTACGGTGAGTTCAAGGACCGCCAAAATTAGTAGGACAAAACGGCGCTCGCCAAATACTCAAATCAGTGAAGCATGTTTAATATAAACAGTGTGCTTTATAACAATTAGGGAGGTTTGCGTCATGTTTGTCCTCCTACGGACACCATATGAAAACAAAAACTTTTTTTTTTTTTCTCATCTTTTTTCATTTTTCATACATTTTTAAAAAAGCTCCTGAGAGCCACTAGGGCGGCGCTAAAGAGCCGCATGCGGCTCTAGAGCCGCGGGTTGCCGACCCCTGGCTTAGAGCATATAAGAATATTATATTACTGTTAAGCAAACTATGAATAATAAAACACGCCAAAACATGTGTCATTTATCATAGCTACACGTATGACAAAAAAGCGCGTGAAAATCAGTGGTATTTAGTGAGGTAAGATGAATTAAATGCGCTGACAGTTCATTGCTCCTGCCGAATGAATTGCACTGAGTGGAGCGGATCACCACTCCAAGATGGCGGCCCCGTGTCTCGTCAGCGCCAGTAGGCAGTAGCGCTCGATGCTGCGTACCCTTATAAGAAGTCTATGAATACCACGGTACCCGCGTGCATCGCTAAAATTGATTTAGAGCCAACAAGGCTTGACATTTACATTTTATGTTTGTAATGTGCGTATATATTTTTGTAAGTGTCAGTCTTCGTTGTGCCACGACGAAAATCACAAGCACAAAAGGTAATTATAATAGTATTTATCCCCGCTTTTACTTTGAAAATAAAACTTCCGGTGACTGCAAATGGAAAAAAACCCTCCGTTTTGGTCAGTTTTGCCATTTCTGTTTACTAGGTATGTTTACATCAAATATAAAATGAAGAATGCTTTATTTTAAAATTTATTTTTTTTGTATTTTACAACAACATTCATTCAAATAAACCAGTCGTTTTGTTTTTCAATTTTTCAAAAGAAAATTAAATGATCAAAACATACACCGACCCTCTCACAAAAACAAAAGCTGAATACTTTTTACTGTGACCTATACAGTATTAAGCAGACATTACAAAACGGATGTTTCTTCATTATTCTGACACCGGAAGTTTTTTGTTTTTTTTCAAAGTAAAAACGGGGACACTACGGTACCCGCGTGCCTCACTAAAATTGATTTAGAGGCTTTACATTTACAGATATTTCTACGCACATACGACACGAAAGTTAATGCAGTTTATGTTTATAATGTGCGTAGATATATTTGTAAGTCTCAGTCCTCGTTGTGCCACGACGAAAATAACAGGCACAATGGTACCGTAGTAATTATCCCCGCTTTTACTTTGAAAATACATGTTCCGGTGTCTGCAAATGAAAAGAAAAAAAACTCCGTTTTGGTCAGTTTTTCCATTTCTGTTTACTTGAGATTTTAAATTTTTGTTACATGAAATATAAAATCAAAATAACAATTTTTGTATATTTAGTTATTGCTTTTCAACGCCAAAAAAGAAGAACGCTTTATTTGTTTTAATTGTATTTTATACATTTTACAACGAAATGCATTAAAAAAAAGCAGTCGTTTTGTTTTTCAGTTTTTCAAAATAAAATGATCAAAACAAACCCTTTCACAATAACAAAAGGTCCGCGTTCATTCTAATTCCAATTCTAAAATGCAAATCAAAAACCAATTTCGGGCCATTTTTTCTATTTCCATTTCTGAAACAAAAGTTGGACAACTATTTAATGACACTAAAACGACTCCTGCTGAACACATATGTTACCGTTCTTCTAAAAACATGCTAAACGCGAAGGAAAAGCTAAAATACTGCTTCCGGTTCAATTTGTCATCAAACATAACCACGCATTTTTATCTGGAAAAATAAAAATCCATAAAAGGAAAACAGCACAAAATCCAATTTTATGGCAATATTTTAATGAAAATCAACCCTTTTTTTGTTTGTTTTTAAAAAATCTGCCATGTATAATAAAAATCGAAAAACGGCCCTGAATGTGTTTTTTGATTTGCGTTTAAGAATTGGAAATAGAATGAACGGTAGGTACACCGACCAAAAATAACCCTTATTATTACAGTACTATACATTTTACTTGACTCTATTGTCAATGCAGGTCTACTACCCTCTAGTGTTGACTCAAGAAAGTGCAAAAACAACAGGAAAATGATCAACAAATGTATTGTAAATGTATTGTATGTATTAATACTTGAGTTCGAAAGTATTTATTTAACAAACATGATGCAATCCTACAAATCAATGTTTTGACATATATAAAGTAAATAAATGCATTTTTTGTACCTTACTAGTTAGTGCCAGAGGAGTTATAATGGAGCGCCTGCAATGTGAGCTGCCTGGGAGAGGACCTCTCCAGCATGCTGTCTGTATTTCAACGACAACTCCTTCGCCCTACTCACTTCCTTCATGTTCTCCTCCAGATTCTCCATGAGTCTTCCTTGCTCCTGGTAAGTCCCCGCCACCTTCTTCACCTGCTCGGCCATCTGTACCTTGCTTCGGAGCAGCCAGCCAATCATCTCCTGAAGAGTCGTACCCTTGGATATGGCGGCCTTGGTGTTCTCGGAGAGGCACTTCACCTCCACTTGAGCTGATCGCACGGCTCGAGACACGGAGAGCTCGTTATTTCCCCCTCGGGACGCCGCAGAAAGGTAAAAGTCATAGCCCTTCATCGTCAAGGAGACGGTGTATTTGTCCCCTTAAAAAGCGGCGACAAAAAGGACAAGTGAGACATCACTTCAACACAATGTGACCTCTCTGATAAGTCACTCACTGTGTTCTTCACATATCTTCCCCACACAGTGGGATATGTTCACATCGTTCAAAGTGCAGCCGCAATTCTTCTGCAGGTTTCCGATGTGTCCAATCATGGACTCGTAGCGTCCTTGCAGCTCGTTGAAGGTCTCGGCCAAATCAGAAAACCTCAGATCCAGGTCTGGCACGCAGACCCGCCTCATTACCAGTCTGCCTGTCTGCTTGGCGGCCTGTGGCTCTAGGAAAGTGCGACAAAATCACACAAACTTTTGTCCAGTCTCGCCCTGTCACCCACATTTTGTCTTCGTCACAGGACATGACCCACCAGTTTGTTTTCTTAAACTTCCGTGTCTCATTTGCATGTACTGTACTGTATAGACGTTGCATGCAGTTGCAATTCCAAGACGTTAGATGGCAGTAGTGTAGACCAGACCTTGCAAATTAAGGCACGAAGGCCGCATAAATTGGCTCTTCTTTTTTTTAAAATTGTGAATAGCGTTGCAATGGTAACATGAAATGTTCCCAACTTAAAGTACAGCTGTCGGCTCCTGCGAGACCTTTCCGACGGTGTAACATATGTGGGGGTTTGTTGGCCGGTTCGTTCCGTATTAATCGTAAGAGAAACGTGCGGAACTATAATAATAAAAGTTGAAGTATGAGCAATAATAATATGGGCTTTTTGGCGTTTGTCTCAAAGCACTGAAAGGGTATGTACCCATTAACTTGGCCCATTTTTGTATTTATTTGTGAATAGCATTGCCATGGTAACACACAATGTTCCCAACTTTAAGTACCACTGTCAGCACGAGCAAGACCTTTCCGACGGTGTAACATATGTGCAGTGTTGGGTTAGTTACCGAAAACCAGTAACTGGTTACTTTATTTGAAAAATAACTCAGTTACTAATTCAGTTACTCACACCAAAAAGTAATGCGTTACTGTAAAAAGTAACTATTTAGTTACTTATATCCATCCATCCATCCATCCATCTTCTTCCGCTTATCCGAGGTCGGGTCGCGGGGGCAGCAGCCTAAGCAGGGAAACCCAGACTTCCCTCTCCCCAGCCACTTCGTCCAGCTCTTCCCGGGGGATCCCGAGGCGTATAGTCTTCCCAACGTATATTTTTTGAATTTTTTTTAAGGCGCCCTTTAATACCCTTTTAGCCTTCATTTCAGTACTGTTATTGCACTGGAGAATAATACAATGTGTTGATCAACTTGACATGCATTTGCATCACTGAACTCTGCTAAGCAATGTGGTCTACATACAACACACAAAGACATGTTTCAAAGGGCCAATTTATTTCAGGCCACAACAAATTGACAAAACTATTTTAAATAGCTGCAACATAACACACATAAGTAACAAACAGCATAATAACAACATAGCTGTAAAGCAAGGAAGGCACACACTACATAACCAGGCGGTTTTTTCTCTCAAGGAATTCTGAAATAAAATCATGTCTGAAGCCCAGAACACTCTACGCATTTCCCCAGTTTTAGTTCAGAGATAAGGAAAGATTGGCCTGGCCCACTAGCATCCCTCTTTATGTTTGTGAACTTAATAGTCTATACATTTAGAGTGATGTGATAATCAAACACTCTAGAAGTCTAGAATGAAAGAGTATATAAGAGAATTGACAGAGTGTGTGTACCTTCAGTGCGTAGTGCCTCGTTAAAATCCAGCCGCTGTTGGAGGTGGAGGTGAAGTGTGTCTCTCCCGGGGGTGATCAAGGGGATGGGTCAAATGCAGAGGACAAATTTCACCACACCTAGTGTGTGTGTGACAATCATTGGTACTTTAACTTTAACTCTTTACTAGCTTCCTCGAAGCATGTTGCTTTTGTAGCTGTTTCAGCAGATTTAAATTGCTAGGATAGGATCTTTGATCCAAGACACAACTTACATTTAAATAAAATGTTCTTTTCTTTGTGGTCGACAAAAGAAAAGTAGTGAGAATATCTCCATGTTAAGAAACTCGACTTCTGGCTCCGCCATGATGTAAACACAGACACGCCCCCTCCCACACACACACACATACCATACTTGCCAACCCTCCCGTTTTTAGCGGGAGAATCCCGATATTCAGCGCCTCTCCCGACAACCTCCCGGCAGAGATTTTCTCCCGACAAACTCCCGGTATTCAGCCGGAGCTGGAGGCCACGCCCCCTCCAGCTCAATGCAGACCTGAGACTGAGTGGAGACAGCCTGTTCTCACGTCCGCCTTCCCACAAAATAAACAGCTTGCCTGCCCAAAGACGTCATAACATCTAGGGCTTTTATAGAGTGCACAACTGCGCACACAACAAGGAGACGAAGCAGAAGAACGAGGAAATTACAGACATGGCGGCCGAAATGATATACTCATCATGAACGGAGAAGTTAAACAGGACAATACTGCCATCTAATGGATAGCCACTGGAACACTGAAATTCAAGTTGTTGTTTTTTTCTTTCTATGTAAATAAAATAAATAAATTAAAAAATAAATATATATATATATATATATATATATATATATATATATATATATATATATATATATATATATATATATATATATATATATATATATATATATATATATATATGAAATACTCGAGTTGGTGAATTCTAGCTGTAAATAACCACGCCCCTTAGTAAAATAAGATAAATAAATTAAAAACATTTTCTTGAATAAAAAAGAAAGTACAACAATATAAAAACAGTTACATAGAAACTAGTAATGAATGAAAATTAATAAAATTAACTGTTAAAGGTTAGTACTATTAGTGGAGCAGCAGCACGCACAATCATGTGTGCTTACGGACTGTATCCCTTGCAGACTGTATTGATATATATTGATATATAATGTAGGAACCAGAATATTAATAACAGAAAGAAACAACCCTTTTGTGTGAATGAGTGTGAATGGGGGAGGGAGGTTTTTTGGGTTGGTGCACTGATTGTAAGTGTATCTTGTGTTTTTTATGTTGATTTAATAAATAAAATAAAAAAAACAAAAAACAAACAAAAAAAAACCAAAACGATACAGATAATTAAAAAAACGATACCGATAATTTCCGATATTACATTTTAACGCATATATCGTCCGATAATATCGGCAGGCCGATATTATCGGACATCTCTAATTATTATTATTATTATTATTATTATTATTATTATTATTATCAGTGAATAATATCAGTCATATGAAGCACCATGTCTGTCATTAATTGACATTTTACATGCACTTGCTCATGCAAAACTCTCCCCTATGCACAGCGCATGATCTGCGTATAGCGAGGGGCGGCACTGTAAACATCAAAGGGCACTAGGGTTTTACGGTATACCGATACTAGTATAGTACCGCAATACTAATCAATCATATTGGGCTATTTTTCTTTTTTAAACGGACGCGTCGTTACGTCATGACGTTGCTGGTTTTACGAGCAGAGGAGCATGTTCGGCAGCGCACGCACACAGAGTACTTACAAGCAGACACAGTGCGTAGAGAGAAAATAGAGAATGGACGCATTTTAGCTTAAAAAGTAAAGATAAAGGTGAAGTTATAACACTTCTACTTCTAAATCACTAATCCTCGCCTCCATGGCGAAAAAAAAAGTGAGTTTCTTACAAGTATCATTATCACTGCAGGACGAGGAATAGCTAAACATGCTTCACTACACACCGTAGGAGGATACAATAGCTCACCGGCGTCACAATGTAAACAAACACCATGGGTGGATCTACACCTGACATCCACTGTAATGATACCAAGTACAAGAGTTTTGCACTTCTTGTGTTTTTTTGTTTGTTTTTGTTGTATTTGGATGTAATTGTTGGTTTATATGATATCATTAAGTAAGACTACATATTATGTTGAAGGGGGCAGGAAAACATAAGATTTTTCTTCATCCTGCTCCTTCTCAGGCATTGGTGTGTAAATTAGGGATGTCCGATATCAGCCTGCCGATATTATCGGCCGATAAATGCGTTAAAATGTAATATCGGAAATTATCGGTATCGTTTTTTTTTAATTATCTGTATCGTTTTTTTTTATTTATTAAATCAACATAAAAAACACAAGATACACTTACAATTAGTGAACCAACCCAAAAAACCTCCCTCCCCCCATTTCTTTCTGTTATCAATATTCTGGTTCCTACATTATATATCAATATATATCAATACAGTCTGCAAGGGATACAGTCCGTAAGCACACATGATTGTGCGTGCTGCTGGTCCACTAATAATACTAACCTTTAACAGTTAATTTTACAAATTTTCATTAATAACTAGTTTCTATGTAACTGTTTTTATATTGTTTTACTTACTTTTTTATTCAAGAAAATGTTTTTAATTTATTTATCTTATTTTATTTGATTAATTTTTTAAAAAAGTACCTTATCTTCACCATACCTGGTTGTCCAAATTAGGCATAATAATGTGTTAATTCCACGACTGTATATATCGGTTGATATCGGTATCGGTTGATATCGGTATCGGTAATTAAAGAGTTGGACAATATTGGCATATCGGATATCGGCAAAAAGCCATTATCGGACATCCCTAATTACATCGATATTTTTTAGCATCACAAAATCTTTTTTCCTTTTTAAAAAATTAATATTATGTTTATAAACTCAGTAAATACGTCCCTGGACACATGAGGACTTTGAATATGACCAATGTATGATCCTGTAACTACTTGATATCGGCTCGATACCTAAATATGTGGTATCATCCAAAACTAATGTAAAATATGACAGAAGAGAAGAATAAGTGATTATTACATTTTAACAGAAGTGCAGATAGAACATGTTCAAACAGAAAGTAAGCAGATATTAATAGTAAATGAACAAGTAGATAAATAATACATTTTTACAGTTTGTCCCTCATAATGTAGACAAAATAATAGGTCTATAAATGTCACAATATGTTACTGCATACGTCAGCAGACTAATTAGGAGTCTTTGTTTGTTTACTTACTACTAAAAGACAAGTTGTCTAGTATGTTCACTATTTTATTTAAGGACTGAATTGCAATAATAAAGATGTTTAATGACCCTAAGATTTTTTGTCAAAATAAAGCCAATAATGACTTTTTTGTGGTCCCCTTTATTTAGAAAAGTATCGAAATACATTTTGGTACCGGTACCAAAATATTGGTATCGGGACAACCCTAAAGGGCACCAAAATACATAGAAGAAGCTAAAGGGCAAATAAGGAAGAAGGAAGAAAAAAATAACCATGCTAGTATTTGCATGTTATCTTCAAAAATAAACTGTTTATAACCCCGACCAACCATTTGTGAGTGATGTGTCCTACCAGAGGTTACTGCTCTTGTTTTCCTGGCAGATTCGGCTCCATTTGGCTGAGGTGGGCGGGTCTGCAGGAGAGGCTGCCTCTAATAATGCAAATGTCCACTTTACGTACATACAATATCATAACAAAGCTATAACTCTTAATGTGTCTAAATGTGACATCTTTCACACCTCCTTTTAAAGTTTACCCATTGTGATCGGCTTCATATCAGAGAAAAAAAACATAATATATAATGTAGGGATGTCCGATAATGGCTTTTTGCCGATATCCGATATTGTCCAACTCTTTAATTACCGATACCGATATCAACCGATACCGATATCAACCGATATATACAGTCGTGGAATTAACACATTATTATGTCTAATTTGGACAACCAGGTATGGTGAAGATAAGGTACTTTTTAAAAAAAATTATAAAATAAAATAAGATAAATAAATTAAAAACATTTTCTTGAAGAAAAAAGAAAGTAAAACAATATAAAAACAGTTACATAGAAACTAGTAATTAATGAAAATGAGTAACATTAACTGTTAAAGGTTAGTATTATTAGTGGACCAGCAGCACGCACAATCATGTGTGCTTACGGACTGTATCCCTGCAGACCGTATTGATATATATTGATATATAATGTAGGAACCAGAATATTAATAACAGAAAGAAACAACCCTTTTGTGTGAATGAGTGTAAATGGGGGAAGGAGGTTTTTTGGGTTGGTGCACTAATTGTAAGTGTATCTTGTGTTTTTTATGTTGATTTAATTTAAAAAAAACAAAAAACAAACAAAAACAAACAAAAAAAAAACGATACAGATAATAAAAAAAACGATACCGATAATTTCTGATATTACATTTTAACGCATTTATCGGCCGATAATATCGGCAGGCCGATATTATCGGACATCCCTAATATAATGTACTATTATTATATACACACTTCCATCCATCCATTTTCTACCACTTGTCCCTTTCAGGATCGCTGGAGCCTATCTCAGCTGCAAGTAAACAATGCTAAAAGTAAAACAATTTCCCCGAAAGCTCACCAAAAAAGTGTTTTACCAGTAACACACAAGCGTGGGATTGAGCACGTACCTCGTTTTCCTTGGAAAGGCAGCAACCGCACAGACAACGCAGCATTTTCTGCAAATCTGACGTCTCCCAAAGTCTTTCCTCGGTTCAGTTATTTCGCACAATGGAGTCCACATTCCCAAATGACGTCAGCGTCATGCCACTCATGAAAGCATTTCTTCCTGTTATCTTTTTTTATGACCGTGCCAGGTCAGGCGTGCACGCAAGCTGGGTGGAGGAGAAAGGCAATAATTAAGCAGTAACTCCTGCTTGGTGCCATAAACCATACAAAGTGATGTTTTCTACCTCACAACACCCAAACTAAAAGACTTTAATTGTAAGCGGTTTAGAATGGGGGGGGCTCAACCCTAATACCGATACCCCCGATACCAATTGGCAGCGTCAGTATCGGATCCATACTAGCGGCATCTGAATGATATTTTTCAGTCATCTGCAGTGTTTCATGGCACAAATGTTTTTGTTGTTGCTCATATAGTTACATATAGGTAATCAGAAAGGTTTACCAACGAACGAGATTTCTCTACAGAATCTCCTCTCTGGTCAACAAAAGCACCATGAGGATTCTGGCGGGAACTCTCGTTCAACCCTTTTTCGATTACGCATGCACCTCCTGGTACCCTAGCACCCTCCAAAACCCTCAAATCTAAACTCCAAACATCTCAGAACAAGCTGGTCAGGTTACTTCTAGACCTCCACCCCAGATCCCACCTCACTCCTACCCACTTCTCTAAAGTGGGCTGGCTCAAGGTGGAGGACAGGGTTACTCTACCTGGAATGAAAGGGTGCTGACTGAGGTGAGCCATTTGATGTCATCTCGCAGAGCAGGAAGTGCTGAACAACCTTGGCCAGAAGTCTTCCTAGGAGACGGATACTCCAAACAACAAAGCTGCACCTGCCGGGGCCGTATTACATGTGGTAGTTTGTGCACCTTTTGGACATTAAGAGGGTGGAGAATGGTCTGCGCACCTTTATCACTTTAAAAACTCATGTGCTGGTCAGGCATACAGATCACCGAATGGGTCTTCATTCTCACCTGAAGACCCACCTCGGCAAATGACTTGACTGCCTACTCACCTCTCGCATCGACAGTAGATTCCATTAATACCGGAAATGATACCCAAATCGCTTTGCATTACGCATCAGAGTCACCCATTCACACACACATTCCCACACTAATGGCGGGAGTTGCCATGCAAGGCGCTAACCACAAACTATCAGGAACCTGGAAACCCTCAAGTGGCTTCACATTACTGGCAGAAGTTTGAATCACTGCGGGTTGAAGCTTCCAAAGTTGGAGTGAAAGTGAACGAAGACCAAAGAAATTAGAAAAATACAGGATAATGTGCAAAGGTCAATGTTTAGAACCAGTAACTACCTTGACCTATTTGTGCAGTATTGTCACCACTACTGGTCAGAGGAAGGTGTAGAAAAGTTCAAGCGTCTGGAGAGCTACATACATTTCGCTTATCTATCGCAGTTTCGGATATATTTCAGATATTTTTTGGTCCAATGTAGTAGATAATGACAACCTGTTGCAGTACAGAGAACGGGAGAGGGTCCAAGTGACTATCAGGCGGAGGAAATGGCGGTGGATCGGGCACACTCTAGGAAAAACAATGACAAACACCACATGGAAGGCCCTGGAGTGGAACCTTCAGGGGGAAAAGGAAAAGAGGACGACCCAAAGCAATTGTGAGGGAGAAGTGTCACAGAAAAACATTAGGAGATTGGCATGATGTGGGAACAAATAAAGAGGGAAACATAAAACCAAGCCTGCTGGAGAAACCCTATGCTCCGGCAGAAGTGGAGGATTAAGTAACCATCCATCTATCTCTACCAATGACTTTGTGCTTTTCCCAGGAAAGAGCTAAGAGTTAACTTTTCCGTGTCCTCTATGATACGGATGAAGCCTTAAAACAACCATGTTTTTGTCTGTAAATGTTTTTTCATGAATTGAAAGTATGTGGTGTTTAGGCAAAGTTTCAGCAAATCTGTCCTGCAGGGTGTAATCAAGCATGTCGATCAAAGTTCTCATTCATCCCGGTCATTGTACTCTCAGGACATTCAATCGATCGCAACTAGACCGTTCAGTTTGTCTTAGAAGAAGTTATGCCCCTCATCTGAGCAGGCTTCATCACTTCACGCTCATAGATTTAGATTGTTCAGATCTCGTCGAGATTCTGGTGATCAAGCAGTAATCGTTGTCTCACAGTTTGTACCGAATCCTGGGTCGGAGTACAGGTAAACACGGAGGGGACATCAAATGAAACCCTGGTTTCTTTGCTGTCTAGTTTCAGGTCTCTGATCTTTTCCACAAAGTCCATGGGATTTTGGACAATGATGTGGCGTTTTGCCGACCAAAGATGCTAAGATATTGGCCACATACTGAGCAATATTGTAAGTATCAGAAGTAATGCTGCAAATAATGGGTCTAAGAGGCGCTCTATCTTGGCGTACACCTGGGATGGTCTCTCTGGGTATAGCTGGTGGTTGTGTGCATGGCTGATGTTTTCTGACTTCTGTAATGTTTGTAAGTACCAAATTATCCACCTTCTATACCCACTGGTTGGTGGTGTCTCTGAGAAGTGTAAGCAACTTGTTTGAGTCAGTTCTTTTGAGAATGATCCATTTACCTGATCGATAGGACAACTGTTGTCTTCCCCAGAAATGGCTCCAAGCTCCCAGAAGAAGAGGAGGAATGATTGTGTCTGCGAAAATTCCAAACTCTTGAGCAGGACAATGGGAGCCATGGACAGCCTAAGAAAGCAGGTGGGGAAAGGCTACAGTATTGCAGTATTGACACATGCATTTATGTTTTAGTTGCAGGGCAGTTACTGTGATGTAGTACTTGTGGTAAAAGGGAAACATTTTCCTGCCCACAAAGTAGTGCTGGCAGCTACTAGCCAATTCTTCAACATCATGTTCACCCGTAAGTTTTCACACATGCATGCACTTTGACACTTGACCTTCTTGTTACTGACTAAATACTAAGGACACTGTCTTTACCGTAGTGTATAATACAGATAAGTACATTTATAAACTGGACAATGTGCAATGATCTGGTTTTTGTTTTGGATATTTAGTGCCTGAGTACCAAGTGATCGTAAAACCGCAATGCTTATTATTATTATTATTACAAATCCCCGGTGTTAACTCACCAAGCACATCAAGCCCGAGTGACAAATTTGAAACTTTAGCGGTCCCAAGTGCCAAAACTCCAGTGGAGACGTCTTAATGACCGGACGGACAAAGTCTCAGGAACCCAAAATCTAAAAATCAAACAAGAAGTCGACCATTTTGGTTCGGAAAGACCAATTTAGGTGAAAACCATAGGTTATCTTTTGACAAACTCCTCCTAGAGACCTTGACCAAAAGAGCCCAAATTTAAATCACAGATACTGGACCGATGGGCAATGATACACTTTGAAGGATTCTAGGCTGTCTCATAGGATGTGGGTGGAGCTTATGAAGCAACAGGTAAGACTTTCATAACAATTGGTGTGTTTGATAAAGATGACACCCCGAAGAGACCTAAATATCCTTTACTAGAGCCGTATACAGAGAGAGTATGGGCAACTCGGTTTCAGACCATCTCCTACATGATCGGTCAAAAACCCTCACAGGACTACATGGCGCCATGTTGAGTACCAATTTTGAGCTGACGCCATGCGTGCACTGCCCTTAATCATTGGACCTTTATTTTAATTGAAGGGTTCAGTAGACACAGCATGCGTCTGCGCACAGCCGTACACGTCCTGGGTACCCAATATGGCACCTGTTCTTTAGTCGTCCATACTCTCTCTTTATACGGCCATGTCCTTTTCTTGTTTACTGTACCACCTAGTTCCTGGGAGTCCTGCATCTCGGGCATACAGCCGTTGACTTAGAAAAATTGGATTCATGTATGTATTTCCCAGTAATCAATAAAGTTATGTCCAGCTGTTTCAAGCTGCAGTACATAGTTTCAAAATAGGCCTAATTCAATCAATCAATCAATCAATCAATGTTTATTTATATAGCCCTAAATCACAAGTGTCTCAAAGGGCTGTACAAGCCACAACGACATCCTCGGTACAGAGCCCACATACGGGCAAGGAAAAACTCACCCCAGTGGGACGTCGGTGAATGACTATGAGAAACCTTGGAGAGGACCGCATATGTGGGTAACCCCCCCCCTCTAGGGGAGACCGAAAGCAATGGATGTCGAGTGGGTCTGACATAACATTGTGAAAGTCCAGTCCACAGTGGATCCAACACATCAGCGAGAGTCCAGTCCACAGCGGGGCCAACAGGAAACCATCCCAAGCGGAGACGGGTCAGCAGCGCAGAGATGTCCCCAACCGATGCACAGGCTAGTGGTCCACCCGGGGTCCCGACTCTGGACAGCCAGCACTTCATCCATGGCCACCGGACCTATGCAACTCCCCCTCGCAAGGGACAGGGGAGAAGAGGAGAGAAGAAAAGAAACGGCAGATCAACTGGTCTAAAAAAGGGGGGTCTATTTAAAGGCTAGATTATACAAATGAGTTTTAAGATGGGACTTAAATGCTTCTACTGAGGTAGCATCTCTAACTGTTACCGGGAGGGCATTCCAGAGTACTGGAGCCCGAATAGAAAACGCTCTATAGCCCGCAGACTTTTTTTTGGCTCTGGGAATCACTAATAAGCCGGAGTTCTTTGAATGCAGATTTCTTGTCGGGACATATGGTACAATACAATCGGCGAGATAGGCTGGAGCTAAACCGTGTAGTATTTTATACGTAAGTAGTAAAACCTTAAAGTCGCATCTTAAGTGCACAGGAAGCCAGTGCAGGTGAGCCAGTATAGGCGTAATATGATCAAACTTTCTTGTTTTTGTCAAAAGCCTTGCAGCCGCATTTTGTACCAACTGTAATCTTTTAATGCTAGACATAGGGAGGCCCGAAAATAATACGTTACAGTAATCGAGACGAGACGTAACGAACGCATGAATAATGATCTCAGCGTCGCTAGTGGACAAGATGGAACGAATTTTAGCGATATTACGGAGATGAAAGAAGGCCGTTTTAGTAACACTCTTAATATGTGACTCAAACGAGAGAGTTGGGTCGAAGATAATACCCAGATTCTTTACCGAGTCGCCTTGTGTAATTGTTTGGTTGTCAAATGTTAAGGTGGTATTATTAAATAGATGTTGGTGTCTAGCAGGACCGATAATCAGCATTTCCGTTTTCTTAGCGTTGAGTTGCAAAAAGTTAGCAGACATCCATTGTTTGATTTCATTAAGACACGCCTCCAGCTGACTACAATACAATTGAATTTCAACACTTTCAAGTAGAGATGGGTACCAAATTCTGTACTTTTAGAGGTACCGACCGAATT
>NC_084750.1:15842504-15897220 GCF_033978785.1 Entelurus aequoreus | reverse complement strand
TGAACATCACCTTGTTCAAAGAACAAAACCAACACAGGGCATAAACTCACAGCAAATTACACACTCAATGTCATCAATCAATTTTTATTTATATAGCCCTAAATCACAAAAGTCTCAAAGGGCTGCACAAGCCACAACGACATCCTCGGTACAGAACCCACACAAGGGACGTCGATGGGAATGACTATGAGAAACCTTGGGGAGGATTGCATATGTGGGTAACCCCCCCTCTAAGTACAGTCCCTAGTGGATCCAACATAACAGTGAGAGTCCAGTCTCCGGACATCCAGTACCTCATCCATGGTCACCGGAACCGGAATAACCCAGAGAGGGGGCAGAGGAGAAAAGAAATCGGCAGATCAACTGGTCTAAAAAGGGGGTCTATTTAAAGGCTAGAGCAGGGGTCGGCAACCCGCGGCTCTAGAGCCGCATGCGGCTCTTTAGCGCCGCCCTAGTGGCTCTCTGGAGCTTTTTCAAAAATGTATGAAAAATGGAAAAAGGTGAGGAGAAAAAAATATATTTTTTGTGTTAATATGTTTTCTGTAGGAGGACAAACATGACACAAACCTCCCTAATTGTTATAAATCACACTGTTTATATTAAACATGCTTCACTGATTCGAGTATTTGGCGAGCGCCGTTTTGTCCTACTAATTTTGGCGGTCCTTGAACTCACCCTAGTTTGTTTACATGTACAACTTTCTCCGACTTTCTAGGACGTGTTTTATGCCACTTCTTTTTCTGTCTCATTTTGTCCACCAAACTTTTAACGTTGTGCGTGAATGCACAAAGGTGAGTTTTGTTGATGTTATTGACTTGTGTGGAGTGCTAATTGGGCATATTTGGTCACTGCATGACTGCAAGCTAATCGATGCTAACATGCTATTTAGGCTAGCTATATGTACATATTGCATCATTATGCCTCATTTGTAGCTATATTTGAGGTCATTTAGTTTCCTTTAAGTCCTCTTAATTCAATTTATATCTCATGACACACTATCTGTATATAATATGGCTTTTATTTTTTTGAGGCTCCAGACAGATTTGTTTTTGTATTTTTGGTCCAATATGGCTCTTTCAACATTTTGGGTTGCCGACCCAATCAGTATACAAATGAGTTTTAAGATGGAACTTAAATGCTTCTACTGAGGTAGCATCTCTAACTGTTACCCTGCAAATCAGTGTGACTTCTGCTGTTGCCGTATCCGTGATACACCGATAGGGAGAAGTTTTTATTTACACGATGAGTCGGGTGTGTCTTGACCTCGGCCTAACCCCTGAGCCCGACTCACCGAACCCCTTGGGTTCGATCAAACCCAGGTTAAGAACCACTGATATGTAAGAACTGGACAGCACAGTTGTTCTATAAAAGAGCTGTCATTTACAAACATTTTAACATATGAACACACACAAAAGAACCAAAGATTGGTACCGTTTGAGTATTGGAATTGAAATCCCAGGAACCTGATATTGGTACCGTATTCCTTCAAATGTGAAAGGTACCCATCAGTATTCCACCAACAGTAGCTTAATATAATAGACTTAGAGAAACTTTATTGATCCACAAGGAAAATTGTTCCTAATAATAATAATAATAATAAACACTAAATGCAATGCAGTGCAGTACAACACTGAAGCAACAACCTTTACTACAACAAATAATGTTAAAAACTCTTCGACCATTAGTTGATACTGTTGTTGCATTGGATCCTGTTAACTACCTAACTAGAGAGCATGCGTAGAGTGAAAATCTCTGCTAATAGTAAAGAATCCTTAAAAAAAATACCTGAAACCAGATGACAATCCAGATTACCCACAAACACTAATCATTTGTTCCGCCCATAACCATTTGAGTTTGAGGGGCGATAACCTCCTGGCAGAGGTAAAATAGCATGTACAATATTAAAAATGACAACAAAAAACAGCTCACTATTTGAATTTTTCTCCCGATTTCTAGGCAGTATGAAGGAGTCCAAGTCCCGTGAGGTGGAACTTCAGAGTGCTGAGCCTGAGGTCACAGAATTGATGTTACAGTTTATCTACACGGCTGAGTAAGCAAAATAAAAAAGTACAACAAAAAAAACAACACTCACATGCAAACCAAATCTTGACTATTCAGCATATTTGTGGTCGAAAATGTTGCTTGAACTCTAAATTGTACCAATTTTGGTCCACTATATTTAGGCTTTAAAGAAGTATTTAACCATCGGGACACAGGCTGACTTTTTTGTCCTTTTAGTACATTGTTTCTGTTTTTTAGCCATATTTCTTAGTGTTATTGTATAGTGCATGATTTTCCCTTAGAGGGTTTTTGTATACTTTTTAATTTCAATGTCAAATTATTTTACAAGTGTACAATACACTGACAAGTTACTTGACAATACCCCAAATCCAAATATTGGTTTATTTTTACAGTTTTTAAATACTTTGAAATAAAAATTCATAAAATTGAAATAAGATTCAATTAAGATAAATTTGAAATAAACACAGAAATTCTGCTGGGGCTTAATAAAATAAAATAAAAATAATATTTTACTTTTTAAAAAATTTTTGGCGGGGATGAAATAACAAAAAAATGTATTTTATTTCTCACAGTGTATACCATTGTTTATTTATCAGCCCAAATTTTTTATCAACTTCAGCCCTACAAAAAATACCAAACATGTTTTATTTATTATAATTTTTCTTTTATAATTTGACAACCCTTTGAAGGCCTTTTGATCAAAATGATGTGACATTTGTTAGGACGTTTTCAATTATAAATGTGCGTAACACGATTTATTTTTACTATTCTAAACCCGTTGACACTATTTGATCACTTCAAAAGTGTCAAAATGTCAACAAAAAAAAAATGTTTTAAAAATGATATTTTAATTTAGGACTGACATTTATTGCAAAAAAAAAAAAAAGTAAAAACAAAAGAAAAAAAGAATCCAAATGTTTTACTTGAGGACTTGCATGTCCCTAAATGTCCTCAGAGGATACATATTGATTTGACATAACTGCTTTAAGTTGGTCAAGGTAGGATTGTTGAATGTTTTGTATTGCTTGTGTAACTCTCCTGAAGGAATCAATAAAGTACTATCTATCTATCTATGCCAGGACTTCAGTGAAACGTAGTAATGCCATGTCTTTGCTGGATGTTGCCAACCAATACCAGATTGAGCCTTTGAAGAACATTTGTGAAGAGTTCCTCAAAGGACAGCTTGATGCAACAAACTGTTTAGGTGAGGGCTTAAAGGCCTACTGAAAGCCACTACTACCACGCAGTCTGATAGTTTATATATCAATGATGAAATCTTAACATTGCAACACATGCCAATACGGCCGGGTTAACTTATAAAGTGACATTTAAAATTTCCCGGCTGAAACGTCGCGGTATGATGACGTATGCGCGTGACGAAGTCAGTTTAACGGAAGTTATGGTACCCCGTAGAATCCTATACAAAAAGCTCTGTTTTCATTCCATAATTCCACAGTATTCTGGACATCTTTTGCAATTTGTTAAATGAACAATGAAGGCTGCAAAGAAGACAGTTGTAGGTGGGATCGGTGTATTAGCAGCGGACTACAGCAACACAACCAGGAGGACTTTGATGGAGAGCAGACGCGCTAGCCGCCGACCTCACCTTGACTTCCTATGTCTCCGGGCCGCCAAACGCATCGGGTGAAGTCCTTCGT
This sequence comes from Entelurus aequoreus, assembly GCF_033978785.1. NCBI lineage: Eukaryota > Metazoa > Chordata > Actinopteri > Syngnathiformes > Syngnathidae > Entelurus > Entelurus aequoreus. The sequence continues at coordinate 15,893,540 of NC_084750.1, read as the reverse complement.
CCTTCCGCCGATCGCTGGAACGCAGGTGAGCACGGGTGTTGATGAGCAGATGAGGGCTGGCTGGCATAGGTGGAGAGCTAATGTTTTTAGCATAGCTCTGTGCGGTCCGGTTGCTAAGTTAGCTTCAATGGCGTCGTTAGCACAGCATTGTTAACCTTCGCCAGCCTGGAAAGCATTAACCGTGTATTTACATGTCCACGGTTTAATAGTATTGTGGATTTTCTATCTATCCTTCCAGTCAGGGGTTTATTTCTTTTGTTTCTATATGCAGTTAAAGCACGATTCTATCACGTTAGCTCGTAGCTAAAGCATTTCGCCGATGTATTGTCGTGGAGATAAAAGGCATTGAATGTCCATTTCGTGGCGACTTGTCCAGGGTGTACACCGCCTTCAGCCCGATTGTAGCTGAGATAGGCTCCAGCACCCCCGCGACCCCGAAGGGAATAAGCGGTAGAAAATGGATGGATGGATGGGTGGATGGATGGATGTCCATTTCGCGTTCTCGACTCTCATTTTCAAGAGGATATAGTATTCGAGGTGGTTTAAAATACAAATCCGTGATCCACAATAGAAAAAGGAGAAAGTGTGGAATCCAATGAGTCAGCTTGTACCTAAGTTACGGTCAGAGCGGAAAAAAATATGTATTTCACTGCATTCTAGTCCGTCACTCTAACGTTCGTCGTCCACGAATTTTTTAATCTTGGCTCAAATTAATGGGGTAATGGTCCGAATCGCTCTAGCTGCGTTGAAAACAATAGGAAAATATGAGAGAGTGAACAACTGACAACGTCACGCTACTTCCGGTAGGGGCAAGGTTTTTTTTTATCAGAGACCAAAAGTTGCGAACTTTATCGACGTTGTTCTATACTAAATCCTTTCAGCAAAAATATGGCAATATCGCAAAATGATCAAGTATGACACATAAAATGGATCTGCTATCCCTGTTTAAATAAAAAAAGGTCATTTCAGTAGGCCTTTAAATGATAAAAAAATTAAAAATAAAAATACTTTCTTCTGTTTGTATAGTTCAAAGATAATATTTTGTGCTCGTCCACAGGATTCTTGTCTCTGGCAGACAGCATGGACTGCCCTGAGTTGAAGTCGGAAGCTCAGAACTTTCTACAGGAACACTTGACTGAGGTCTGCAAAATGGAGGAATTCTCGCAGCTGAGCGTTGAAGAGCTCAAACATCTGCTGCACCAGAACCACCGCTTTCGGCCCACTGTGGACGAGGTACATATGTTTTTACCTTTTCAACACACATTGGGTTGTCAGACCGTGTGATTTCAGAGTCCTCTACCTGTCAAACTGTAAAAATTATTAATCCACTTGTTCATTTACTGTTAATATCTGCTTATTTTCTGTTTCAACATGTTCTATCGACACTTCTGTTAAAATGTAATAATCACTTATTCTTCTTTTCTTTGATACTTTACATTAGTTTTGGATGATACCACAAATTTAGGTATTGATTACAGGATCATACATTGGTCATATTCAAAGTCCTCATGTGTCCAGGGACGTATTTACTGAGTTCATAAACATAATATACATTTTAAAGAACGAAAGAAGATGTTGTGATGCCAAAAAATATCGATGTAATCATAGTAGTATCGACTATATACGCTCCTGTACTTGGTATCATTACAGTGGATGTCAGGTGTAGATCCACCCATGGCGTTTGTTTACATTGTGACGCCGGTGAGCTATTGTATCCTCCTACGGTGTGTAGTGAAGCATGTTTAGCTATTCCTCGTCCTGCAGTGATAATGATACTTATAAGAAACTTACTTTATTTGTCACCATGGAGGCGAGGATTAGTGATTTAGAAGTAGCTAAAACACTGCCGACTGTGGATGGATGTTAGTCTTAAAGCACCTCTTCTTGAGGGCGTTTTAGTGTTATAACTTCACCTTTATTGTCAGTTTTTAAGCCAAAATGCGTCCTTTCTCCCTTTTCTGTCTACACACTGTGTCTGCTTGTAAGTACTCTGTGATTGTGCGCTGCCGAACATGCTCTTCTGCTCGTAAAACCAGCAATGTCATGACAACGCACCGTCATGCCCGGGAAACGGTACGTTTCAAACACAATATAGTACCGTTTTTGATTCATTAGTACCGCCATACTATACCAGTACCGGTATACCGTACAACCCTAGTAAAAAAAACAATGTAAATTTCACAGTAAAACTAAGCTGCTAGTGAAAAACAGTGGTACTGTTTATTTCCATTTTCAGTAACATGCTGAAAAAAACACTGTAAATTGTACGGTAAAATTTTCTTGACTGACCTGTCAGTTTTTTTACTGTAAAATCTAAGTTGTTTTTTTTTACATTGTACTAGGGTTGCACGGTATACCGGTATTAGTATAGTACCGCGATACTTATGAATCATATTCGGTACTATACCGCCTCTGAAAAGTACCGCCACCTCCCCCCGCACCCCGTCCTAGTCACGTCGTGTCATTGCTGGTTTTACGAGCAGAGGAGCATGTTCGGCAGCGCACACACACACGGAGTACTTACAAGCAGACACAGTGTGTAGACAGAAAAGGGAGAATGGACGCATTTTGGCCTAAAAAGTAAAGATAAAGGTGAAGTTATAACACTGAAACACCCTCAGGAAGAGGTGCTTTAAGACATGGCTAGCTTGTTAGCGGCTAAAGTCGAGCCACCGTGTGCAGTGTTTTAGCTACTTCTAAATCACTAATCCTTGTCTCCATGGCGACAAATAAAGTAAGTTTCTTACAAGTATCATTATCACTGCAGGATGAGGAATAGCTAAACATGCTTCACTACACACCGTAGGAGGATACAATAGCTCACCAGCGTCACAATGTAAACAAATGCCATGGGTGGATCTACACCTGACATCCACTGTAATGATACCAAGTACAGGGGCGTATCTAATCGATACTACTATGATTACATCAATATTTTTTATTATCACAAAATCTTTTTTCTTTTAAATTGATACTAGGTTTATACACTCAGGAAATAAGTCTCTGGACACATGAGGACTTTGGATATGACCAATATATGATCCTGTAGCTACTTGGTATCAGATCAATACCTAAATTGTTGGTATCATCCAAAACTAATGTAAAGCATTATCACTGCAGGATGAGGAATAGCTAAACATGCTTCACTACACACCGTAGGAGCTCACCGACATCAAAATGTAAACAAACGCAATTGGTGGATCTACACCAGGGGTCACCAACCTTTTTGAAAGCAAGAGCTACTTCTTGGGTACTGATTAATGCGAAGGGCTACCAGTTTGATACACACTTAAATAAATTGCCAGAAATAGCCAATTTGCTCAATTTACCTTTAACTCTATGTTATTATTAATAATTAATGATATTTACACTTAATTGAATGGTTTAAAAGAGGAGAAAACACGAAAAAAATGACAATTACATTTTGAAACATTGTTTATCTTCAATTTCGACTCTTTAAAATTCAAAATTCAACCGAAAAAAAGAAGAGAAATTCTAGCTAATCCGAATCTTTTTGAAAAAATTAAAAAAATAATTTATGGAACATCATTTGTAATTTTTCCTGATTAAGATTAATTTTAGAATTTTGATGACATGTTTTAAATAGGTTAAAATCCAATCTGCACTTTGTTAGAATATATAACAAATTGGACCAAGCTATATTTCTAACAAAGACAAATCATTATTTCTCCTAGATTTTCCAGAACAAAAATTTTAAAAGAAATTCAAAAGACTTTGAAATAAGATTTAAATTTGATTCTACAGATTTGCCAGAATAATTGTTTTGAATTTTAATCATAAGTTTGAAGAAATATTTCACAAATATTCTTCGTCGAAAAAACAGAAGCTAAAGTGAAGAATTAAATTAACATTTATTTATTATTCTTTACAATAATAAAAAAAAATTTTTTTACTTGGACATTGATTTCAATTGTCAGGAAAGAAGAGGAAGGAATTTAAAAGGTAAAAAGGTATATGTGTTTAAAAATCCTACAATCATTTTTAAGGTTGTATTTTTTCTCTAAAATTGTCTTTCTGAAAGTTATAAGAAGCAAAGAAAAAAAATGAATGAATTTATTTAAACAAGTGAAGACCAAGTCTTTAAAATATTTTCTTGGATTTTCAAATTCTATTTGAGTTTTGTCTCTCTTAGAATTAAAAATATCGAGCAAAGCGAGACCAGCTTGCTAGTAAATAAATACAATTTAAAAAATAGAGGCAGCTCACTGGTAAGTGCTGCTATTTGAGCTATTTTTAGAACAGGCCAGCGGGCTACTCATCTGGTCCTTACGGGCTACCTGGTGCCCGCGGGCACCGCGTTGGTGACCCCTGATCTACACCTAACATCCACTGTAATGATACCGAGTACAGTGGCGTAGGGAACTCTCCTGAAGGAATCAATAAAGTACTATCTATCTATCTATCTAGTCGATACTACTATGATCACGTCGATATTTTTTGGCATCACAACATCATCTTTTGTTTTTTTAAATTATTTATAATCATTCATTTCATTTGTTTCATTTATTTATTTATTTCAGGCAATAACATAAAAAAGTACAAAGTTGACCACACATAATAATATACATTAATATAGTGCAAAAGGTAATGTATAGTATGTAATTCATGATTGTCCAGTTTTGCCTGAAAGGGAGTGGGAAGAAGATAATTGATTTAATCCCACCCCCAGTTCTCCATTCAGTGATTATTCACATGAGTTTCACTCTTACTTGGTTCAAGGATTATAATACAGATGTTGTATCATAGTGGCTTTACCACAGGTAACAATAATGCCAGATATTATGTTTATAAACTCAGGAAATACGTCCTTGGACACATGAGGACTTTGAATATGACCAATGTATGATCCTGTAACTACTTGGTATCGGATCGATACCCAAATTTGTGGTATCATCCAAAACTAATGTAAAGTATCCAAACAACAGAAGAATAAGTAACAGAAGTGTAGATAGAACATGTTAAAAGAAAAAGCAAGCAGATATTAACAGTAAATGAACACGTGGATTAATAATACATTTTTACAGTTTGTCCCTCATAATGTGTACAAAATAATAGGTGTATAAATGACACAATATGTTACTGCGTACGTCAGCAGACTAATTAGGAGTCTTTGTTTGTTTACTTACTACTAAAAGACAAGTTGTCTAGTATGTTCACTATTTTATTTAAGGACAAACTTGCAATAATAAACATATGTTTCATGTACCCTAAGATTTGCTGTTAAAATTAAGCCAATAATGCCATTTTTTGTGGTCCCCTTTATTTAGGAAAAGTACCGAAAAGTATCGAAATAATTTTGGTACCTGTACCAATATATTGGTATCGGTAAAAACAAATCATCAAATGCATAGGCAATTGTGCAATAATACTGTTAGAAGTGGCCCCTCTGAGGGCCAACATAACTGCCATGTGGCCCTCAATTAACAGGAGTTTGACCCCCACTGACATAGTGGTATCATGGTACGCCAAGGAATCACCTAAATACCTCGGAGCCAGTCAGGTACGTCGGCTCCATCTAGTGGTGCGCCAACGAATGACCTCGGAGCCGGTCAGGATCTGTCCCACGTCATGCTGCTCTAAATGAGAAGGCATCCATTTCAATTTGACAAATAATATCGCTGACATGATGGCGATGTTAGTTCCTACCTGTTGTATTCAGGTGTTAGTTCCTACCTGTTGTATTCAGGTGTTACTTCCTACCTGTTGTATTCAGGTGTTACTTCCTACCTGTTGTATTCAGGTGTTAGTTCCTACCTGTTGTATTCAGGTGTTACTTCCTACCTGTTGTATTCAGGTGTTAGTTCCTACCTGTTGTATTCAGGTGTTAGTTCCTACCTGTTGTATTCAGGTGTTAGTTCCTACCTGTTGTATTCAGGTGTTAGTTCCTACCTGTTGTATTCAGGTGTTAGTTCCTACCTGTTGTATTCAGGTGTTAGTTCCTGCCTGTTGTATTCAGGTGTTAGTTCCTACCTGTTATGTTCAGGTGTTACTTCCTACCTGTTGTATTCAGGTGTTAGTTCCTACCTGTTGTATTCAGATGTTAGTTCCTACCTGTTATGTTCAGGTGTTACTTCCTACCTGTTGTATTCAGGTGTTAGTTCCTACCTGTTGTATTCAGATGTTACTTACTACCTGTTGTATTCAGATGTTAGTTCATTCCTGTTGTATTCAGATGTTACTTCCTACCTGTTGTATTCAGATGTTACTTACTACCTGTTGTATTCAGATGTTAGTTCATTCCTGTTGTATTCAGATGTTACTTCCTACCTGTTGTATTCAGATGTTACTTACTACCTGTTGTATTCAGATGTTAGTTCCTACCTGTTGTATTCAGATGTTAGTTCCTACCTGTTGTATTCAGATGTTACTTCCTACCTGTTGTATTCAGATGTTACTTACTACCTGTTGTATTCAGATGACGTGCTCGCCTTCCTGCTGCTGGGATTAAATTGGAGCGGTTTAAAACGCGGCTTTCTTTTATAATATTTTAATGCTGTATGTTCAAATGTGTCAGCATATCGCTCGTATGACCCACTGATGAAATAGCAGCCTTATAACTATTAAATATTTTCTTGAAAAATGCCGCCATTTTGCTAGCGGACGTCAAATACGCCCACGTTGCGTAATGACGTCATCACCACCCGGAAGAATCGACAAGGGGACCGTTTGAAAAAAAATGGCAAGCGTTTCCAAGAAAATGTATCTACTGAACCGGTTCTGAACAAAAACCGAGATTTCCAAACGTATTGTAACCGAGGGTTTATATATGTGGCCTATACTGTATAAAAGTACAAAATAACAAACACGGAGGTTCCAGTTTTAAACGAGGACCACTTTATTTTCGTTGGTTTTCAAAACCTCCGCTGGCTCCACCACAACCACTTCCGCTCTTAGCGCCTTCAAAATAAGAGCTCAAGGCATGTACTGTATAACAGCTTATAACAGGAACTTTAAGATCACAAAGAGGCAAGTCCATAAAATAGGTTACAGTATCATCATTTATCTTTTGGAAATGTACTCGAGCGAATTGATATCGTATATATTGAGCTCAGAGCTACACGCCCATCTTATTAGCGTGCCGCCGGAAGTTGCCGAGGATCGGGTATGTTGTTAAAAAACATAGACATCTTATAAGGGTACGCAGCATGGAGCGCTACTGCCTACTGGCGATGACGAGACGCGGGGCCGCCATCTTGGAGTGGTGATCCGCTCCACTCAGTGCAATTCATTTGGCAGGAACAATGAACTGTCAGCGCATTTAATTCATCTTACCTCACTGAATACCACTGATTTACACGCGCTTTTTGTCATAACGTGTAGCTATGATAAAGGACACATGTTTTATTATTCATAGTTTGCTTAAGAGTAATAGAATATTCTTATATGCTATAAGTGACCAGACATCCGAGATCAAAACTGGGAATATAATCCCAGAGAAGGGGGAAAAAACAGTCAGCTATTTATAAATTGAAGAAACAATATGATTAGGTTATATATACATGCGTATATCCTACATAAACAATGTATGAATACATTAGATATCTATATATCTACACCAGGGGTCACCAACCTTTTTGAAACCAAGAGCTACTTCTTGGGTACTGATTAATGCGAAGGGCTACCAGTTTGATACACACTTAAATAAATTGCCAGAAATAGCCAATTTGCTCAATTTACCTTTAACTCTGTTATTATTAATAATTAATGATATTTACACTTAATTGAACGGTTTAAAAGAGGAGAAAACACGAAACAAATGACAATTAAATTTTGAAACATAGTTTATCTTCAATTTCGACTCTTTCAAATTCTAAATTCTACCGAAAAAAAGAAGAGAAAAACTAGCTAATTTGAATCTTTTTGAAAAAATTAAAAAAAGAATTTATGGAACATCATTAGTAATTTTTCCTGATTGAGATTAATTTTACAATTTTGATGATCTGTTTTAAATAGGTTAAAACCCAATCTACACTTTGTTAGAATATATAACAAATTGGACCAAGCTATATTTTTAACAAAGACAAATTATTTCTTCTAGATTTTCCAGAACAAAAATTTTAAAAGAAATTCAAAAGACTTTGAAATAAGATTTAAATTTGATTCTACAGATTTTCTAGATTTTCCAGAATATTTTTTTTGAATTTTAATCATAAGTTTGAAGAAATATTTCACAAATATTCTTCGTCGAAAAAACAGAAGCCAAAATGAAGAATTAAATTAAAATTTATTTATTATTCTTTACAATAAAAACAATAAATTTACTTGAACATTGATTTAAATTGTCAGGAAAGAAGAGGAAGGAATTTAAAAGGTAAAAAGGTATATGTGTTTAAAAATCCTAAAATAATTTTTAAGGTTGTATTTTTTCTCTAAAATTGTCTTTCTGAAAGTTATGAGAAGCAAAGTAAAAAAATTAATGAATTTATTTAAACAAGTGAAGACCAAGTCTTTAAAATATTTTCTTGGATTTTCAAATTCTATTTGAGTTTTGTCTCTCTTAGAATTAAAAATGTCGGGCAAAGCGAGACCAGCTTGCTAGTAAATAAATGCAATTTAAAAAATAGAGGCAGCTCACTGGTAAGTGCTGCTATTTGAGCTATTTTTAGAACAGGCCAGCGGGCGACTCATCTGGTCCTTACGGGCTACCTGGTGCCCGCGGGCACCGCGTTGGTGACCCCTGATCTATAGACTGTATTTCTGTTGCTGCAGCAGCAGAGACTTTATTCTGTCTTGACACTTTTTATTGATATTTTGTATTACATTCTACATTCTTCCCTTAAATTATAGTGTTTACAGTGATTGTTTTATATGTATTTTTTTATGTATGTCGCTTTGGATAAAAGCGTCCGCCAAATACTTAAACATAAACATATATAAACACCTGAAAGTCTTTATATCAGCTAAAACCACCAATCTGTTTCACTGGATTCAGAATAAAACCAAATTCTGTCTTAATTCTGTGTTGGATTTTACAATCTTTATCTTCATCATTTATTTCAACTTTATGTTATTCAAGTATGACATTTTTAAATGTAATTAATTTCATTGACAAGCAATTCTATTATGGTCATACTCTTGTTTGCTACCAGCTACGATTTCAGTACTATTGAAGATCTTTGCTCCTTCTCAACTCTGTGGTAATATTCTTTTCACCAAATACAACTAATAGTACGTTAATGTTAAATTTTACTTGTGAAAAGTAATCCCCGGATTCCTATTTTCAACAGTCCGCTCATTTGAGCAGGAAAACGCTGAACACCATCTTTGTTTTCTACCTGTCAACTGCCAGTTTAGACTGCTCGCCGGCTCCTCATCACCACTTCAAGATGGCGGCCCAATTTCTTGCATCACACAGCCAGTCTGCTGATAAGATGTCCATATCCAGGCAAAAAAATTTCCACAAAAATGTCGATTTATGAAAGTAAGGCCTACATTGGTTTACAATGATCAATCAAATCTTGGCGAATGACTAAGAGTACAAAAGCCCTTAAAGTACAAAAACCCCGGCCGAGTCATACCAAAGACTATAAAAATGTTAGCCATTACCTCCCTGCTTAGCACTCAGCATCAAGGGTTGGAATTGGAGGTTAAATCACCAAAAATTATTCCGGGGCGCGGAATCATAGAGTCAAAAACATCCCAGGTGTCCTTGAAGGGAGCATGCCCTTGCCAAAGCCAGTCCAGAGGGAGTCAAATTGTAGATATGGATCGTTTTCGTTTGCTTTAGTTGTCCGTTCTGGCTCTTAAATAGATCATAATTCCGCCTCTCAGAGTGGAAAGGTTCTCCGTGTTATCCAGTTTGTGATTCAGTTAAAAATCGATAGTCTCAGTGCCCACAGCTCTGCTCATCGTATCAATCATTTGTGGCAACTTTGAGGTACCGTGAACATCATCTTTTGAATTTGTCAATTTGTCAACTACAATCAGCAGATGTCAAGTTATCATGATTCCAAATAGGTAGACTGAATCGCAAGACATAACCCTCCACTTTTTCCAAGAGTCTATCCTCTATCCAGCAACAAAAGTTCTGTCAGGACAGACAGGTTCCCCCGAACCCAAGCTTTTCGTTGAGAATATCTTGTCAATTTTGTTGAGAGGGCAGTTGATCAATTCCATTGTTTAGATTTTGGAGAGCAGTGCAAAAAGAGGCTCCAAGAAATTAAGACAAGACCAAACAAGACAAAGAAGAAAAGGCGAGAGAGAAGAGAGGAAAGGGAAATGTCCGCCTTTGTTGAGAGACAGAGAGAAGGCTGAGGCTGTTGTGCCATAAAAGTGTTTTTGGGTGTGTAAATGTTGATGTAATTAAACTTGAATGAGTGCACAGTCATTGTGTCTTTGGACATCACAGTCGTCTAAGGAATGACTTGAGCAAGTACAAAATTATATTATGATTTATACATGTCAGAATCAGAATCAGAATCAGCTTTATTGTCATTACGCAGGCTAACGAGATTGAGGCCATTCCATACAGTGCGATAAAACAAATGTACACTCTATACAGAGGGTGAAATGAATATGTACATGAATATCTACATGACAGGGTGGTTGGTGGAATGGGTTATTGCACCGAAGAGAAGGCAGTTATGAGGGTCAATGGGGAAGTCTGTTCAGGGTGGTTATGGCCCTGGGGAAGAAGCTGTTCTTTAGCCTGTTCGTCTTGGTTTTAATGCACCTGTAGCGCTTCCCAGAGGGCAGCAGGTGGAACAGGTCAGAGCCAGGGTGGGTGGAACAGGTCAGAGCCAGGGTGGGTGCTGTCCTTGATGATGGCACTGGCTCTGTTGAGGCAGCGGGAGGTGTAGCTGTCCATCAGAGAGGGGAGAGGGCGGCCGATGATCTTCTGAGCCGTCTTGACCACTCTTTGCAGCCTCTCCCTGTCTGCTGCAGTGCAGCTGCCGTACCATACTGTAATACAGTAGGTCAGCAGGCTCTCGATGGACGAGCGGTAGAAGGTCAGCAGCAGGTCAGGCTTCAGGTTGTACTTCCCGAGGACTCTCAGGAAGTGTAGCCGCTGCTGAGCCTTCATGATGATTGCTGTGGTGTTGACTGTCCAGGAAAAGTCGTTGGAGATGTGGACTCCAAGGTACCTGAAGGTGTGGACCCCCTCCACACGCTCGCCGTTGATGTAGAGGGGGGATACTCTGGCACGGACATTTTCCAGTGCTACGACACAAGAACCCAGACATGGGAAGCAAAAAGCAGCATGCTGATGGGTCGCTGCAACCATGGCTCAGTGGAGGCCAATGGACTCATTTACGTTTGTGGAGGATCTGTGGGCAACCCGGTCTCTGGCACGGTCATCGACGACTGTGAGGCGTTTGATCCCAGCACCCAAGAGTGAGTCACTAAACTGTACACTAGTCCCAGAAACTGCCTCAGCGCGATATTGGGAGATTCTGTTTATCTTCCCTATCAGATGGAGATCACTGGCCGCAATGAAAGAGCCCAGGAAGAACCACGGGTTGGCGGTGATCGACAACACAATCTATGCTTTTGGAGGACGGGGGGAAAAAGGTGATTTGACAAAAGAATAGGAATGATTAGGTCTGAACTAACTCATTGACGGTTTTCTAGGTCCACTAAACACGGTGGAGTGCTACGACATTGCCAGTGACACATGGAACGCAGCCCTCCGGATGCCGTTGTGCGGCGAAACTGTCAAGTGTGCCGTCGTAAGGGATGTGGTTTACGTGTTCGTGGGGCATAAAGGAGCTTCCCGGCTTGGACGGGTGATGGAGTACCACACAAACGGTGACAGGTTTGTACGTCGAAATGAAGCACGACTGTCCCATGGACCATCAGCTTCAGTTATTTCCTCTTGTCATGTTAAAAAGGTTTACCATAGTGACCAGAATATGAGAGTCTTTTGAAAGATTAAATTGTTTTTTTTTAATATCTGCTAGATTGCAGTATAAAACAGAAGTTCAATGTTCATGGTATCAGACTCTGTAATATCCAGTTTCTTAGCTGCTCAAAAGCTACGTACTTGATGACTCCGCATTGATGACCAATATTTTAAAATCATATTTTCAAAGCAACACTAAGAATGTAACAACAATTTTAAAAAAAATTTAAAACGTAAATGAGTTATAGCTACATGCTGCAGTGTTATCAAGATGGACGACAACAAGCTAGTGCCATCTATGCCGCAACGATGGGGTCGGCCATTGGTCAAATTTGTTACGATTCCAATTCTATTTGGTTCAACAATTCGGTTCTCTATTCTATTGTCCGTTCTAGCTGTAGAAATACGATAAATGCAAGTAGAAATGTAAAACCAACGTAGAAATATGTTAAATGAAAGTTTTGTTGAAAGGTACAATAAATGTACACATTGGTTAAAAGAAACCATAAATGTGTTGAAAAGTAGAATGAATGGAGAACTACGGTGCATCCGGAAAGTAGTCACAGCGCTTCACTTTTTCCACATTTTGTTATGTTACAGCCTTTTTTTATTTTATTTTGCAAACTTATTAAAAATAAATACCTCATGTACATAAGTATTCACAGCCTTTGCTGAATAATTGATGCACCTTTGGCGGAAATTACAGCCTCAAGTCTTTTTGAATACGATGCCACAAGCTTCGGGCAGTTTGGCCCATTCCTCTTTGCAGCACCTTTCAAGCTCCATCAGGTTGGATGGGAAGCGTTGGTTTTCATCCAGGATGTCTCTGTACGTTGCTGCGTTCATCTTTCCCTCTATCCTGACTAGTCTCCCAGTTCTTGCCACTGAAAAGCATCCCCACAGCATGATGCTGCCACCACCATGCTTCACTGTAGTGATGGTATTGGCCTGGTGATGAGCAGGCCTGGCCCTAATCAATCTGGCGCCCTAGGCAAGATTTTAGGTGGCGCCCCCCCACATCGGCAGTGAAGTGTATATACTCACAAGAAACCGAATAGCTTTGTCTTTGACGTTTTTTTTTTTGCTTAAAGAAAGCAAGTTAACATATTATATGAGACTGTTATGTTATGATTATCTTTAACCGAATCACAGCAGTGCTCAAATTAAAAAACAGCATTCAGCACTCATGTGATATTGCTTAATTAACATTAATGATGTGCACTTTAACAACTAGGCTTACAACTATACCTAATATATAAAGGGGTGGAAAAGTGACTATTACCTGCAGGGCAAACATTAGCTAACCAGAAGGCAATAACAATGTCAACAAAAAACACCTGCTTAAAAGATCTAATACAAATGTCCCTGAGGAATGTAAGGTGGGAGTACTGTAATTACCTAACGTTACATTATTATTTTCCATAACAATTTAGCCCCCTCCACAATATTAACCCGACGTTAAAACAGAACTAGCTATTTATTGATTAGCAATTGCCGAATCATGTAACATTAGCTTAATGCTAAAAAGCCAGGTTACTATCACATTCTGTAACAGACAAATAATTTCATGTAGGCTAACGTTACCTACCTGCTACCTCTGTCTTTTTCTCGTTTCTCCTCCTCTTCTTTTCTATTTTTTCTTCCCTGGGCACCTGACAGTTTTGACCGTTTTGACATTTTGTGTTGATTTTTTTTAAGTGGTGACGTCCAAAAAGAGTCATGATACGGGAAGGGAGGGGGCGCACCGTTCTCATTAGACCAGAGAATTTTGTTTATCATGGTCTGAGAGTCTTTCAGGTGCAATTTGGTAAAAAAAAAAAAAAAAAAAAAAGAAATTTAGCAAAGGGCTTCCACATTACCATACAGGCCTGATTGATGGATTGCTGCAGAGATGGTTGTCTTTCTGGAAGGTTCTCCTATCTCCACAGAGGAATGTTGTAGCTCTGACATGATGACCATCAAGTTCTTGGTCACCTCCCTGACTACACTAAGATGAAACTGCCCAAAGATAGGTGTGCCAAGTTTTGTATTCAAAAAGACTTGAGGCTGTAATTGCTGCCAAAGGTGCATCAACAAAATATTGAGTACATGTGTTTTTTTTTGTTTTAATAAACTTAACTTCACATTGTCATTATGCGGTATTGTCTGTAGAATTGGGAGGATACAAATTAATTTATACCATTTTGCAATAAGGCTGGAACATAAAATGTGGAAAAAGTGAAACGCTGTGAATACTGTCCGGATACACCGTATGTATGCGTTGAAATGTAGAATACTGTGAATATAAAACGTTAAACTAAAGTATGGACATGTTGAAATGTAGAATAATGTTAAATGAAAGTAGAAAAAGTGCTAAAATGTAAAATAAATGTAGACGCATGTTGGAAGGATGGGAGTTTGTAGGATTTTTTTGCGATACCAAGTGGAAAATGTTCTATTTCTGACTTCCGTTCTGCTTTTTTTTATTGATTGATTGTTTTACTGATCCTAAATTCAAATTGTAGAAATGTGTCAAATGCAAGTAGAAATGTGTGGAAATGTAGAATAAATGTGAAAATATGTTAATTTAACCTCTAAAGGCTTAGTGGCCACATGCGTGGACAGCACCTTTTAGCTCTTATTTCCAAAATGGTGTACACTACTGAATTGGGGTCTTGTGGCCGCTTATGTGGACACTTATACTGCCATCTGGTGGTGTCAGAAGAGTATAACATACAATGGAATTTGGGACAAAAAGTGTAAAAATAAGAATTAGCATGTCACTAAACGTGAAGTACACGTTTGTGTACTTATGGACTAAGTACATCATATCAAAAGATGATTCTTAGTTTTTATTCTAATTAGCGTCCAATAAGCCCAAATAGCAAAGAGAAATAAAAAAAGCATGTAAACAAACAGCTTGGGCCTTAAGAAATAAATAAAAGTAGGTATATGTCAAAATGCAGAATCAATGTACAATTATTTATTTGCAATATATTGCATTGCCTTAAATGGGAAAGTGATGGCCGCCACAAAGCACATCGCTTATGCTGCTACAGCACACGGACGTATCGACTTCTATCTAAAAGTACAGGAAGTATTAAATGTTCTGGATACTTTCTCAGTTATGAGAGTTAGGGGACAAAAAGTGGCGAAAAAGAATAGTGCAGAAATGTTGTGAAAGATCAAATCACAAAATCATCTGTTTGATATAAGAGGATTTTATTTGTAATTATGAATGGGAAAAAAGTTTGCTGTAATTAAAATGTGTAAATGAAGTAACAATACTTCCATAGAATATTTCAAACAAGCCATGTCAAGAATATACTTTAATCAAAATTAATTTATAATAATAATAATAATAGATTTTATTTGTAAAAGCACCTTACCTTGAGTAAACAACCTCAAAGTGCTACAGTGTATTAAAAAAATAAAAAGATAATGAAAATAAAAACTAGAACAGCCTAATAGCTAGAACTAGTATGCATATATCTAAAAAAAGGCTTTTTTTTTCTTTAAAGAAGGGTTTTTAAGCCTCCACAGTCTGTGGTGCCCTCAGGTGGTCAGGGAGAGTGTTCCACAGACTGGGAGCGGCGGAGCAGATTTAATTTGAATTTAATGGAATTTGAATTGCAATTCTACTCCGTGTTTGCATCCTCAACTCAAGTTTATTTATTTATTTATTCAGGTTTCTCATTGTCATCCCATTGGGTTGAGTTTTGTCCTTGCCATGATGTGGGATCTGAGTCGAGGATGTCGTTGTGGCTTGTGCAGCCCTTTGAGACACTCGTGATTTAGGGCTATATAAGTCAACTTTGATTGATTGATTGACTGAAGTTCAAGGAGTTAGCATACATTTTTGAATTTTCCACAAGCCTGGAGTGTGAGGAAAGAAGAAAAGCTCAGAATGTAAAACTCGCACATAAGACGAGGGGTCTAGTACTCAATACTGTAACATATTTATTTGAAACAATGAATGGCTTGTTGTCCTATTTCTTAATGAGCATGCTTTCTCTTTTTTTTTTTCCACCCGAGTGCAGATGGATGACCAATTATGAAATGTTTCACATGCCGACCAGCCTGGTTTGTGCCTTCAAAACATGCGGCGGCGGTAACGAGGAGCACCGCGTGCTTCTCGGAGATTCCCAGGAACCGAGTCGTTAACATTGTCATCCTTAACGAGCACAGAGGCGTAATTAACTACAGCTGCCATGTTTATGTTGATTTTTGAAAAAAATGTAACTTAGATATTGGGTTTCACAATGTAAAGCGCTTTGAGTCACTCGAGAAAAGCGCTATATAAATAGAATTCACTTCACTTCTTGGGTTTTTTTATAGGTGAAAATAAAATTGTGTTGATGGAAGGAGCCATTGTGTGTGCGTGTGTTATATATGGTGAAGTTTAGGTGCTAAAAGCCGGCAACTCACCTTTATACTGTGTTGTTAGGAACTCACATTTCTACTACAGTGGACTTTAGAGGAAGCAAACAGAATGAGTAGCACAGCTATAATGGGAATTTTTTATTTTGTAAAATAAACTTGGGATTTACAAGGTTGAAATGATAAAACGTCTTACAAAAGATGTCGATTTGAATTTAAAAGACTAAAAGCAGTTGCGAATACAATTATCTACACCAGGGGTCTCAAACACGCGGCCCGCGGGCCTTTATTTTGCGGCCCGCACCTTAATATGAAAATTTAAAGTTTTATATGAATGGCGCTTGACAGCGTCATACTTGTAAACCCTCACGATTTTTCCGGGAGACTCTCGAATTTCAGTGCCCCTCCCGGAAATCTCCAGGGGCAACCATTCTCCCGAATTTCGGCCGATTTTCACCCAGCAGTGTTTCCCACACATTCATTTATTTGTGGCGGCCCGCCACGAAAGAATTAAGGCCGCCACAAAAAAAATTATTAAAAAAAAAAAATTTTTTTTTTTTTTTTTTGTCCTGTCCAGCCCCTCAGGCAAATCATATAGTTGATGTAGATGCCCATATCGGCTGTTCAGATTTACTTTACAAAAGAGAAGTGTAGGATCAAGATTTTTGGAGCTCTTTGTTCAGTGGATCAGATGTTTGATGAAGCTCTGTGTCTATCTACCACCACTACTGTTTTATGTTTATTTGTTACTGACTGTGGCAGGACACCTCTGCCTCTGTTTCACTTTATGTTGCTGGTAAATAATATGGTTGTAATTAGAGATGTCCGATAATATCGGCCTGCCGATATTATCGGCCGATATATGCGTTAAAATGTAATATCGGAAATTATCAGTATCGTTTTTTTTTATTATCGGTATCATTTTTTTGTTTGTTTGTTTTTTTTATTAAATCAACATAAAAAACACAAGATACACTTACAATTAGTGCACCAACCCAAAAAACCTCCCTCCCCCATTTACACTCATTCACACAAAAGGGTTGTTTCTTTCTGTTATTAATATTCTGGTTCCTACATTATATATCAATATATATCAATACAGTCTGCAAGGGATACAGTCCGTAAGCACACATGATTGTGCGTGCTGCTGGTCCACTAATAGTACTAACCTTTAACAGTTAATTTTACTCATTTTCATTCATTACTAGTTTCTATGTAACTGTTTTTGTATTGTTTTACTTTCTTTTTTATTCAAGAATATGTTTATTTTATTTTATTATTTTTTTCAAAAAGGACCTTATCTTCACCATACCTGGTTGTCCAAATTAGGCATAATAATGTGTTAATTCCACGACTGCATATATCGGTTGATATCGGTATCGGTTGATATCGGTATCGGTAATTAAAGAGTTGGACAATATCGGAATATCGGATATCGGCAAAAAGCCATTATCGGACATCCCTAGTTGTAATAGTAGGCCTATGTTAAATTATTTAGTATGCACTAATTAAAGGGGCAGAGCTTTAAAAGACATTTTAGCTTTTATATTTTATAAGATATATTTTTTGTAAGAACCACAATTAATAAATATATTTCAGTGAATAACTTATTGTTCAAATCTGTATATAAATATGTACATAAAGTGTTGTAATTATATTGTAAAATGGATGGATGGACGTTTAAAACAAAACTGTTATTATTAATTAGTAAGTATACATTTTTTGAGCCTTTTTAGAGAAAATCATATAATTGTAGTAAATTATGCAAATTACTCGATGTCATGGTGACATACGCCCATAGCCACGCCCCCACCGCCACAGGTATCTTGGCAGTTTATGGGAAACACTGCCCAGACAACAATATTAAGGGCGTGCCTTAAAGGCACTGCCTTTAGCGTCCTCTACAGCCTGTACAAACAGCATGCCAGCCCAGTCACATGTTGTATTTGGCTTCTGTACACACACGTAAGCGACTGCAAGACATACTTGATCAACAGCCACACAGGTCACACTGAGGGTGACCGCATAAACAACTTTAACACTGTTACAAATGTGCGCCACACTGTGAACCCACACCAAACAAGATTCGGGAGAACATCCGCACCGTAACACAACATAAACACAACAGAACAAATACCCAGAATCCCATGCAGCCCTAACTCTTCCGGGCTACAATATACAACTACCACCAAACCCCGCCCCGAGTTAGGGCTGCAAGGTGTTCTGGGTATTTGTTCTGTTGTATTTATGTTGTGTTACGGTGCGGATGTTCTCCCGAAATGTGTTTGTCATTCTTGTTTGGTGTGGGTTCACACTGTGGCGCATATTTGTAACCAATGTTCCCTCTAATTTTTCATGTGTGTGAGCTAACGCTAACACAAAAACTCCCTGAGCATTGAGTGGAGCCCATGTGAGCAACATCAGACGTGCACACTGTGGCTACACCAGCAGCACACCTGTCCAAAACCTGACTAAATAAGTTCAATCTCCATCCATCCATCCATTTTCTACCGCTTGTCCCTTTCGGGGTCGCAGGGGGTGCTGGAGCCTATCTCAGCTGCATTCGGGCGGAAGGCGGGTTACACCCTGGACAAGTCCCCACCTCATCGCAGGGCCAACACAGATAGACAGACAACATTCTCTTATTATTATAATCAAATGACAGCAGTCATTTCCATTTCTAATATAAGTGTTTAGGCCCACTTACAATGACAATAACAACAAATATTGTTTTTCATGAACTGTGTACTTGTATTGTTTGTCTGGGTGGAGGTCCTGCTTTGGAACTAATTTGTACCCCTTTCAGACATTGCATTTAGTTCCCATTAAAACATTCACCTGTTGCACAATGAGATGTAAGCAGGGGATCATGTGTACATTCCTTGCAACATCCTGTTTGTAAAAAATATATTTTTATTAGTATTTGTTTAATATACTAACAGCATTTCATGATTCATATTTATAAATGAAGATTCCTAATAAATGACACTGGAATAAGCACACATTTGATTGGTAAATCATAGTGTAACGACCTGGAATGACACTTTATGTGTGGTGTTGGAGTTGTCCGACTTTTTGTGTGGCTGTAAACGCATCACTGGCTAAGTGCCATATGTGCATGTGTTGGCGCAAGTGAGAAAGAGCGAGCGGCTGCTGTTGATATAACAAAGTTGCTTTTGGTTTAGTTTGTACTGCAGAAAATGACCACTTTTGCTAGATATCATTTTTTTTACTAATGTTTTGGTGATGTGTTTATGGCCGACAAAGAGTTTTGCTCGGTAAAGTGATGGATGGAATTCATGTCCTCAAAATGTCTTGACAGACGTTACAATATTTGAACAAGGATGACGAAAACTGTTTTCTCTGTCGTGTCCGTGTTGTGTCGAAAATTGTTATGCGCTTATTTTTTAATTTGATTTTGTGCGTGGCATAGATTTGCCGTGCGCAGAGGACGCTTGAGCAGTGCGCAATTGCACAGGCGCGCACCTTAGAGGGAACGTTGTTTGTAACAGTGATAAAGTTGTTTATACGGTCACCCTCAGTGTGACCTGTTGATCAAGTATGTCTTGCAGTCACTTATGTGTGTCTGCGGAAGCCTCATACGTGTGACTGGGCCGGCACGCTGTTTGTTTGGTGAAAAAGCGGACGCGACGACATGTAGAGGACGCTAAAGGCAGCGCCATCACGGCACGCCCTTAAAGGCCTACTGAAAGCCACTATTACCGACCACACAGTCTGATAGTTTATATATCAATGATGAAATCTTAACATTGCAACACATGCCAATACGGTAAAGTGCAATTTTAAATTTCCCGCGAAATATCCTGCTGAAAACGTCTCGGTATGATGACTTTAGCTCGTGACGTCACGGATTGTAGCGGACATTTTGGGACAGCATTGTGGCCAGCTATTAAGTCGTCTGTTTTCATCGCAAAATTCCACAGTATTCTGGACATCTGTGTTGGTGAATCTTTTGCAATTTGTTTAATGAACAATGGAGACAGCAAAGAGGAAAGCTGTAGGTGGGAAGCGGTGTATTAGCGGCCGGCTGCAGCAACACAAACACGTAGCCGGTGTTTCATTGTTTACATTCCCGAAAGATGACAGTCAAGCTTTACCATTGGCCTGTGGAGAACTGGGACAACAGAGACTCTTACTAGGAGGACTTTGAGTTGCAGACGCGGTACCGTGAGTACGCAGCTGCGGCTTCCAAACATTTGATCGCTTGCCTGTACGTGCGTGCCGCTATGTGCATGTCACGTACGTAACTTTGGGGAAATATATGTGCTGTATGAACTTTGCGGAGGTGAACGGTACTTTGGGCTGTGGGATTGAGTGTGTTGTGCGGGTGTTTGATTTGTATTGGCGGGTTATATGGACGGGAGGGGGGAGGTGTTTGTTATGCGGGATTAATTTGTGGTATATTAAATATAAGCCTGGTTGTGTTGTGGCTAATAGAGTATATATATGTCTTGTGTTTATTTACTGTTTTAGTCATTCCCAGCTGAATATCAGGTCCCACCCGCCTCTCACAGCATCTTCCCTATCTGAATCGCTTCCACTGCCCTCTAGTCCTTCACTCTCACTTTCCTCATCCACAAATCTTTCATCCTCGCTCAAATTAATGGGGGAATCGTCGCTTTCTCGGTCCGAACCGCTCTCGCTGCTGGTGGCCATGATTGTAAACAATGTGCAGATGTGAGGCGCTCCACAACCTGTGACGTCACGCTACTTCCGGTACAGGCAAGGCTTTTTTTTTATCAGCGACCAAAAGTTGCGAACTTTATCGTCGATGTTCTCTACTAAATCCTTTCAGCAAAAATATGGCAATATCGCGAAATTATCTAGTATGACACATAGAATGGACCTGCTCTGCTTAAATAAGAAAATCGCATTTCAGTAGGCCTTTAATATTGTTGTCCGGGTGAAAATCGGGAGAATGGTTGCCCCGGGAGGGGCACTGAAATTCGGGAGTTTCCCGGGAAAAATCGTGAGGGTTGGCAAGTATGTTGCTAGGGCGGGAAAGCCATTCAAAGAAGGTGAATTCATTAAAAAGTGCACGTTAGATTTTTTAAAGAAATCTTTTCTTGCGGCCCAGCCTCACCCAGTTTCTGCATCCAGTGGCCCCCCCAGGTAAATTGAGTTTGAGACCCCTGATCTACACCTTTATACAGACCTGGGCAAATTAAGGCCCGGGGGCCACATGCGGCCCGTTGAGCTTTTCAATCTGGCCCGCCGGACATCCCCAAAATTTTTTTTTTAGATCTTTAAGATGTAAAGTGTAGCTGCCATTATTATGTGCAGTGATATTTTCTAATGACCGTAAGGCTTCAACTACACAAAGTATTTCAATGGTTGGAATCTGCGCTTATGGACGATATACTCGTTACTATGGTCATCTAATTAGTTACTATGGTCATCTAATTAATTACTATGGTAATCTACGTCACAGCAGCTCGGACGAGGCACCAAGCAGTGTGGGCGGGAAGCGGAAGGAGATTTTCACAACAAAGTTCTAAAGCTTGGTGATATATAGAATAGAATAGAATAGAAAGTACTTTATTGATCCCTGGGGGAAATTCAGCAAATATCAGATATATCAGATTGTAGGTGGGTTTATTTTGTACCCTTCGCGTTCATATTTCACTGTTTGTTGCGTTTCACTTGATTGTAAAATATGTCGATCGAAAGGGGGTGTGACGTTCATATTTTGTCAATATTCAGTGTTTTATCGTTCATAGAAAAATTTAAAAATTCCATTATATTTTTTAAGGCAGTCTGTCATAACGTTTTTAAGCATTCAATCAGACATTATTGGGAGGTTTTGTATTAGTGTTCCTAAATATAGATATACCGGCCCCTAGACACTTTTTTTTCTCTAAATGTGGCCCCCGAGTCAGAATAATTGCCCAGGCCTGCCTTTATATGATATCAGTTAAAAAGTACCTTTGATGCATGCTGATTAATACATTCTAAACTGGGGCCCAAAGCAGTTTAATTCAATTTAATTAAATGTGATTGTATTATTAGAAACTTTTTTTTTTCTATCCTTTTTTTCATCAAGCTTGAATTGAATAAGATGCATGTTTTCTACTCAAATAAATTCACGGGAAATAAATTGTTCAATAATATTTTTAAAAATGTACATAGTACCTGGTAAGTTTGCCATGATATTCTGCAGGTTGGGAATAAGTTTTGCACATGGAGCACCTTGTCGTTCCTTAATTGACTTTTCACTTATTCATGCAAAATGTTGATTGGAGCGACTCCGCCATCAAAACTACAAAATTAGTTTCATAGCATGTCTCACTTCCCCGTTCGGTCACATCATTTACGGCCATTAGTCGTTGATGTCTAAAACGGCAAACCTGTTCCTGACCTCGTCATTCCCTCGCCTTCCTCTTCCTCTCCTTGGCGCCGCCGCTCCTCTCCCTCTTCTTCCTCGCGCTGCGTCTCGGCCTCGCCCTGGTCCCGCTGAAGCAGCGCGCGCCTTGGAGCTGCAGTTTCTCACGGCGTGTAAAAGTGTCGAGTAGAGGTGCCCGGAAAAGGACGACTCGGGCAGGAGGATCTCGGCCGCACCGCCCGCTTTCAGGTAGGCGAGGAGACCGTGCGCCATGGTGCCGCTGAACAAACTGATGGAAAATGTCCAGAATAAAAGGAAAGATGACAGAAAATGCCCTGTGCACACGTCCATAGTCATCTATGGACGTATTGTTGGAGCAACATGATTGGCAAACACACATCTCAATCTGTGTGTGTGTAATCCAACTCACATGTCTGTGTAATAATGTGTGGGTCTGGATTAGAGATGTCCGATAATGGCTTTTTTGCCGATATCTGATATTCCGATATTGTCCAACTCTTAATTACCGATTCCGATATCAACCGATACTGATATATACAGTCGCGGAATTAACACATTATTATGCCTGATTTTGTTGTGATGCCCCGCTGGATGCATTAAACAATGTAACAAGGTTTTCCAAAATAAATCAACTCAAGTTATGGAAAAAAAAAATGCCAACATGGCACTGCCATATTTATTATTGAAGTCACAAAGTGCATTATTTTTTTTAACATGCCTCAAAACAGCAGCTTGGAATTTGGGACATGCTCTCCCGGAGAGAGCATGAGGAGGTGTGTGTGGGGGGGGTTATATTGTAGCGTCCCAGAAGAGTTAGTGCTGCAAGGGGTTCTGGGTATTTTTTATGTTGTGTTCTTGTTTGGTGTGGGTTCACAGTGTGGCGCATGTTTGTAACAGTGTTAAAGTTGTTTATACGGCCTCCCTCAGTGTGACCTGTATGGCTGTTGACCAAGTATGCATGGCATTCACTTGTGTGTGTGAAAAGCCGTAGATATTATGTGACTGGGCCGGCACGCAAAGGCAGTGCCTTTAAGGTTTATTGGCGCTCTGTACTTCTCCCTACGTCCGTGTACACAGCGGCGTTTTAAAAAGTCATACATTTTACTTTTTGAAACCGATACCGATAATTTTGAAACCGATACCGATCATTTCCGATATCACATTTTAAAAGTCCAAGCATCAATGTTTTTAAAAGAATGTACAAAAATATATTGTTCACAGGATATAGTGAACTGCACTAAGAGTCAGTAGGTTTGTATGTGTATGTATATGTATACTATGTATACACGCTGTTGTGTCACATTCATAGTTACTTGTTAAATGTGTGTTGTAGATATATATATATGTATATGTACATACTTATATATGTATATGTATTTATATGACATAAAATTTTTATATACTATTATTATTATTATTATTATTAAACATACAGTAAGTAATAAGAGGGGTGGGAGTACATACGTTTTTACTTCTTCTCACTCCTTTTCGGATATGTTTACATTAATGTTTCTTTTCATTTCTTGTTTCTTTTGCTTTTTATTATTACTATTATTATTATTATTATTGTTTTTGTTATTCATTCTTGAATGGGTTTTTTGTTGGGTTTTTTTCAAAATTTGTTGTTTTTGTTTTGTCTACATATTCGAAATAAACATGAAAACATGAAACATGAACATGAAAGCATTTATCGGCCGATAATATCGGCAGTCCGATATTATCGGACATCTCTAGTCTGTATCTCAATCTGTGTGTGTGTAATCCAACTCACAAGTCTGTGTAATAATGTGTGGGTCTGGATCTCAATCTGTGTGTGTGTGTAATCAGATCCGCGTGTGCATGTTTTAAGTTGTCTGTCCCTATTATGATTTGTCTGTGTGTAAAAAAAAATATCAGTTTGTTCGTATCATGATTTGTTATCGGTACCAAAATTATTTCGATACTTTTCTAAATAAAGGGGACCACAAAAAATGGCATTATTGGCTTTCTTTTAACAAAAAATCTTAGGGGACATGAAACATATGTTTATTATTGCAATTTAGTCCTTAAATAAAATAGTGAACATACTAGACAACTTGTCTTTTAGTAGTAAGTAAACAAACAATGACTCCTAATTAGTCTGCTGACGTATGCAGTAACATATTGTGTCATTTATACACCTATTATTTTGTACACATTATAAAGGACAAGCTGTAAAAATTGATTATTAATCTACACTACCGTTCAAAAGTTTGGGGTCACCCAAACAATTTTGTGGAATAGCCTTCATTTCTAAGAACAAGAATAGACTGTCGAGTTTCAGATGAAAGTTGTCTTTTTCTGGCCATTTGGAGCGTTTAATTGACCCCACAAATGTGATGCTCCAGAAACTCAATCTGCTCAAAGGAAGGTCAGTTTTGTAGCTTCTGTAACGAGCTAAACTGTTTTCAGATGTGTGAACATGATTGCACAAGGGTTTTCTAATCATCAATTAGCCTTCTGAGCCAATGAGCAAACACATTGTACCATTAGAACACTGGAGTGATAGTTGCTGGAAATGGGCCTCTATACACCTATGTAGATATTGCACCAAAAACCAGACATTTGCAGCTAGAATAGTCATTTACCACATTAGCAATGTATAGAGTGTATTTCTTTAAAGTTAAGACTAGTTTAAAGTTATCTTCATTGAAAAATAAGGACATTCTAATGTGACCCCAAACTTTTGAACGGTAGTGTACTTGTTCATTTACTGTTAATATCTGCTCACTTTCTGTTTCAACATGTTCTATCTACACTTCTGTTAAAATGTAATAATCACTTATTCTTCTCTTCTTTGATACTTTACATTAGTTTTGGATGATACCACACATTTAGGTATCGATCCGATACCAAGTAGTTACAGGATCATATTCAAACTCCTCATGTGTCCAGGGATGTATTTCCTGAGTTTATGAACATAATGTGTATTTAGAAAAAGGAAAAAATATATTGTGACGATAAAAAAATCATAGTAGTATTGACGAGGTGCGCTATTGTACTTGGTATCATTACAGTGGATGTCAGGTGTAGATCCACCCATGGCGTTTGTTTACATTGTGACGCCGGTGAGCTATTGTATCCTCCTACGGTGTGTAGTGAAGCATGTTTAGCTATTCCTCGTCCTGCAGTGATAATGATACTTGTAAGAAACTCACTTTATTTGTCGCCATGGAGGCGAGGATTAGTGATTTAGAAGTAGACCGGTGACTTTTCAGAGGCGGTATAGTACCGAACATGATTCATTAGTATAGCGGTGCTATACTAATACCGGTATACCGTACAACCCTCGTCTTTTCTGTTCGCACACCCATCTACTGTAAATACGCACACACACAATTTTTTGTTACACGCAGACAAATCATAATAAAACACACACACAGATCTGATCACACACAGATTGATATACAGACACACACATGAATTAGATTACACACACACACACAAATTGAGAGACACGTTTGCAAATCATTTTACACCGTAAATGGACTGTAAATGGTCAGTTGCACTTACTATGCGAGGGGCAGCTCAGGCAACGGCAGCAATAAGAGCTGATTCAGACACGCTGCACTCCACAGGCAGGCCTGCCATTGGCTGAAACTGTGAGCCGCTGCGACGGGCATGCCTTGTCTGAAGGACTTCACCCGGTGTTGGTCCAGCCAACCCAGTACGCCGCGCTCTGCAGACCAGTTGAGCTGTGGGACTAGATTTGTGCACAACGTTGACATATTTCTTCACGTGTCGATTATCTATATCGCCATATATACTTCCTCCTCCTGCAATAACGCTGTGTATATATATATATATATATATATATATATATATATATATATATATATATATATATATATATAGGGATGTCCGATAATATCGGCCTGCCGATATTATCGGCCGATAAATGCGTTAAAATGTAATATCGAAAATTATCGGTATCGGTTTTTTTATTATCTGTATCGTTGTTTTTTGTTTTTTTTATTTTTATTAAATCAACATAAAAACACAAGATACACTTACAATTAGTGCACCAACCCAAAAAACCTCCCTCCCCCCATTTCTTTCTGTTATCAATATTCTGGTTCCTACATTATATATCAATATATATCAATACAGTCTGCAAGGGATACAGACCGTAAGCACACATGATTGTGCGTGCTGCTGCTCCACTAATAGTACTAACCTTTAACAGTTAATTTGACTCATTTTCATTCATTACTAGTTTCTATGTAACTGTTTTTATATTGTTTTACTTTCTTTTTTATTCAAGAAAATGTTTTTAATTTAGTTATCTTATTTTATTATTATTTTTAAAAAAGTACCTTATCTTCACCATACACGGTTGTCCAAATTGGGCATAATAAT
Source organism: Entelurus aequoreus (assembly GCF_033978785.1). NCBI lineage: Eukaryota > Metazoa > Chordata > Actinopteri > Syngnathiformes > Syngnathidae > Entelurus > Entelurus aequoreus. The sequence continues at coordinate 15,866,577 of NC_084750.1, read as the reverse complement.
GTGTTAATTCCACGACTGCATATATCGGTTGATATCGGTATCGGTTGATATCGATATCGGTAATTAAAGAGTTGGACAATATCGGAATATCGGCAAAAAGCCATTATCGGACATCCCTATATATATATATATATATATATATATATATATAACATCAAAAACCCAAAATCAGTGAAGTTGTCACGTTGTGTAAATGGTAAATAAAAACAGAATACACTGATTTGCAAATCCTTTTCAACTTATATTCAATTGAATAGACTGCAAAGACAAGATATTTAATGTTCAAACTGAGAAACTTCTTTTTTTTTTTGCGCAAATAATCATTAACTTAGAATTTAATGGCAGCAACACGTTGCATTTTTACCACTGTGTTACATGGCCTTTCCTTTAAACAACATTCAGTAAACGTTCGGGAACTGAGGAGACACAGTTTGGAAGCTTTTCAGGTGGAATTATTTCCCATTCTTGCTTGATGTACAGCTTAAGTTGTTCAACAGTCCGGGGTCTCCGTTGTGGTATTTTAGGCTTCATAATGGGCCTCACATTTTCAATAGGAGACAGGTCTGGACTACAGGCAGGCCAGTCTAGTACCCGCACTCTTTTACTATGAAGCCACGCTGTTGTAACACGTGGCTTGGCATTGTCTTGCGGAAATAAGCAGGGGCGTCCATGATAACGTTGCTTGGATGGCAACATATGTTGCTCCAAAACCTGTATGTACCTTTCAGCATTAATGGTGCCTTCACAGATGTGTAAGTTACCCATGTCTTGGGCACTAATACACCCCCATACCATCACACATGCTGGCTTTTACACTTTGCGCCTAGAACAATCCGGATGGTTCTTTTCCTCTTTGGTCCGGAGGACACGACGTCCACAGTTTCCAAAAACAATTTGAAATGTGGACTCGTCAGACCACTGAACACTTTTCCACTTTGCATCAGTCCATCTTAGATGAGCTCGGGCCCAGCGAAGCCGACGGCGTTTCTGGGTGTTGTTGATAAATGGCTTTGCATAGTAGAGTTTTAACTTGCACTTACAGATGTAGCGACCAACTGTAGTTACTGACAGTGGTTTTCTGAAGTGTTCCTGAGCCCATGTGGTGATATCCTTCACACACTGATGTCGCTTTTTGATGCAGTACCGCCTGCGGGATCGAAGGTGCGTAATATCATGGCTTACGTGCAGTGATTTCTCCAGTTTCTCTGAACCTTTTGATGATATTACAGACCATAGATGGTGAAAGCTCTAAATTCCTTGCAATAGTTGGTTGAGAAATGTTGTTCTTAAACAATTTGCTCACATATTTGTTGACAAAGTGGTGATCCTCGCCATATCCTTGTTTGTGAATGGAAGCTGCTTTTACACCCAATCATGGCACCCACCTGTTCCCAATTAGCCTGTTCACCTGTGGGATGTTCCAAATAAGTGTTTGATGAGCATTCCTCAACTTTCTCAGTCTTTTTTGCCACTTGTGCCAGCTTTCTTGAAACATGTTGCAGGCATCAAATTCCAAATGAGCTAATAATTGCAAAAAATAACAAAGTTTACCAGTTGGAACGTTAAATATCTTGTCTTTGCAGTCTATTTAATTGAATATAAATTGAAAAGGATTACCAAATCATTGTATTCTGTTTTTATTTACCATTTACACAACGTGACAACTTCACTGCTTTTGGGGTTTGTATAATGCTAACCCTAGTCCAGGTGTTGATATGCTAAACATTAAATATGCATGTTAACCAACTGACCGGATTGTTGGTAGTGGGTGGTTCCATTCTGGTCTATCGAGACCAACTCTCCATAGACCATCCCAAGGATCAAGGCCTGGATCTGGGGTTGTGAAGGCCTGGGTACAGCCTCCTGGAGCCAGAAGCTTGTTACTGCAACCGCCAGCCTCAAATGCGGGGGGACGTTAGCCACAGCAGACTGGTTGACCCGCAAGACCTCGAAAAGGGCATTGAGACGGTTTTTGACAGGTTCCTGGACAGTTGGAAGGAAAAGTAAAGGTAAAGTGAGGAATGTAGAACCGTGGTAACTCACTTTTTGACAAACATTTTGCCCTGGTTTTCGTGTGAATGTGATTTACCTGGGTCAGTGTGTCCAGGTGTAGATGTGATTTACCTGGGTCAGTGTGTCCAGGTGTAGATGTGATTTACCTGGGTCAGTGTGTCCAGGTGTAGATGTGATTTACCTGGGTCAGTGTGTCCAGGTGTAGATGTGATTTACGTGGGTCAGTGTGTCCAGGTGTAGATGTGATTTACCTGGGTCAGTGTGTCCAGGTGTAGATGTGATTTACCTGGGTCAGTGTGTCCAGGTGTAGATGTGATTTACCTGGGTCAGTGTGTCCAGGTGTAGATGGGATTTACCTGGGTCAGTGTGTCCAGGTGTAGATGTGATTTACCTGGGTCAGTGTGTCCAGGTGTAGATGTGATTTACCTGGGTCAGTGTGTCCAGGTGTAGATGTGATTTACCTGGGTCAGTGTGTCCAGGTGTAGATGTGATTTACGTGGGTCAGTGTGTCCAAGTGTAGATGTCATTTACCTGGGTCAGTGTGTCCAGGTGTAAATGTGATTTAGTGTGTCCAGGTGTGAATGTGATTTACCTGGGTCAGTGTGTCCAAGTGTAGATGTCATTTACCTGGGTCAGTGTGTCCAGGTGTTAATGTGATTTACCTGGGTCAGTGTGTCCAAGTGTAGATGTGATTTACCTGGGTCAGTGTGTCCAGGTGTGAATGTGATTTACCTGGGTCAGTGTGTCCAGGTGTAGATGTGATTTACGTGGGTCAGTGTGTCCAAGTGTAGATGTCATTTACCTGGGTCAGTGTGTCCAGGTGAAAGATTTTCTTCATCCTGTTCCTTTTCGACATGGCTGTGTATTGAATGCAGTAAGGTATGTGAGATTGTTGAAATGTTGTTGAAATGTACACATCCAAGTACGAAATAAATAATTGAATTGAATTGAATTGAAATTGATTTACCTGGGTCAGTGTGTCCAAGTGTAGATGTGATTTACCTGGGTCAGTGTGTCCAGGTGTGAATGCGATTTACCTGGGTCAGTGTGTCCAGGTGTAGATGTGATTTACCTGGGTCAGTGTGTCCAGGTGTAGATGTGATTTACCTGGGTCAGTGTGTCCAGGTGTGAATGTGATTTACCTGGGTCAGTGTGTCCAGGTGTAGATGTGATTTACCTGGGTCAGTGTGTCCAGGTGTGAATGTGATTTACCTGGGTCAGTGTGTCCAGGTGTAGATGTGATTTACGTGGGTCAGTGTGTCCAAGTGTAGATGTCATTTACCTGGGTCAGTGTGTCCAGGTGTAAATGTGATTTAGTGTGTCCAGGTGTGAATGTGATTTACCTGGGTCAGTGTGTCCAAGTGTAGATGTCATTTACCTGGGTCAGTGTGTCCAGGTGTTAATGTGATTTACCTGGGTCAGTGTGTCCAAGTGTAGATGTCATTTACCTGGGTCAGTGTGTCCAGGTGTAAATGTGATTTAGTGTGTCCAGGTGTGAATGTGATTTACTTGGGTCAGTGTGTCCAAGTGTAGATGTGATTTACCTGGGTCAGTGTGTCCAGGTGTGAATGTGATTTACCTGGGTCAGTGTGTCCAAGTGTAGATGTCATTTACCTGGGTCAGTGTGTCCAGGTGTAAATGTGATTTAGTGTGTCCAGGTGTGAATGTGATTTACCTGGGTCAGTGTGTCCAAGTGTAGATGTGATTTACCTGGGTCAGTGTGTCCAGGTGTGAATGTGATTTACCTGGGTCAGTGTGTCCAGGTGTTAATGTGATTTACCTGGGTCAGTGTGTCCAGGTGTAGATGTGATTTACCTGGGTCAGTGTGTCCAGGTGTGAATGTGATTTACCTGGGTCAGTGTGTCCAGGTGTGAATGTGATTTACCTGGGTCAGTGTGTCCAGGTGTGAATGTGATTTACCTGGGTCAGTGTGTCCAGGTGTAGATGTGATTTACCTGGGTCAGTGTGTCCAGGTGTAGATGTGATTTACCTGGGTCAGTGTGTCCAAGTGTAGATGTGATTTACCTGGGTCAGTGTGTCCAGGTGTAGATGTGATTTACCTGGGTCAGTGTGTCCAGGTGTAGATGTGATTTACCTGGGTCAGTGTGTCCAGGTGTAGATGTGATTTACCTGGGTCAGTGTGTCCAGGTGTGAATGTGATTTACCTGGGTCAGTGTGTCCAGGTGTAGATGTGATTTACGTGGGTCAGTGTGTCCAAGTGTAGATGTCATTTACCTGGGTCAGTGTGTCCAGGTGTAAATGTGATTTAGTGTGTCCAGGTGTGAATGTGATTTACCTGGGTCAGTGTGTCCAAGTGTAGATGTCATTTACCTGGGTCAGTGTGTCCAGGTGTTAATGTGATTTACCTGGGTCAGTGTGTCCAAGTGTAGATGTCATTTACCTGGGTCAGTGTGTCCAGGTGTAAATGTGATTTAGTGTGTCCAGGTGTGAATGTGATTTACCTGGGTCAGTGTGTCCAAGTGTAGATGTGATTTACCTGGGTCAGTGTGTCCAGGTGTGAATGTGATTTACCTGGGTCAGTGTGTCCAAGTGTAGATGTCATTTACCTGGGTCAGTGTGTCCAGGTGTAAATGTGATTTAGTGTGTCCAGGTGTGAATGTGATTTACCTGGGTCAGTGTGTCCAAGTGTAGATGTGATTTACCTGGGTCAGTGTGTCCAGGTGTAGATGTGATTTACATGGGTCAGTGTGTCCAGGTGTGGATGTGATTTACCTGGGTCAGTGTGTCCAGGTGTGGATGTGATTTACCTGGGTCAGTGTGTCCAGGTGTAGATGTGATTTACCTGGGTCAGTGTGTCCAGGTGTGGATGTGATTTACCTGGGTCAGTGTGTCCAGGTGTAGATGTGATTTACCTGGGTCAGTGTGTCCAGGTGTGGATGTGATTTACCTGGGTCAGTGTGTCCAGGTGTGGATGCGATTTACCTGGGTCAGTGTGTCCATGTGTAGATGTGATTTACCTGGGTCAGTGTGTCCAGGTGTAGATGTGATTTACCTGGGTCAGTGTGTCCAGGTGTAGATGTGATTTACCTGGGTCAGTGTGTCCAGGTGTAGATGTGATTTACCTGGGTCAGTGTGTCCAGGTGTAGATGTGATTTACCTGGGTCAGTGTGTCCAGGTGTGAATGTGATTTACCTGGGTCAGTGTGTCCAGGTGTGAATGTGATTTACCTGGGTCAGTGTGTCCAGGTGTAGATGTGATTTACGTGGGTCAGTGTGTCCAAGTGTAGATGTCATTTACCTGGGTCAGTGTGTCCAGGTGTAGATGTGATTTACCTGGGTCAGTGTGTCCAAGTGTAGATGTGATTTACCTGGGTCAGTGTGTCCAGGTGTGAATGTGATTTACCTGGGTCAGTGTGTCCAGGTGTGAATGTGATTTACCTGGGTCAGTGTGTCCAGGTGTAGATGTGATTTACGTGGGTCAGTGTGTCCAAGTGTAGATGTCATTTACCTGGGTCAGTGTGTCCAGGTGTAGATGTGATTTACCTGGGTCAGTGTGTCCAGGTGTAGATGTGATTTACCTGGGTCAGTGTGTCCAGGTGTAGATGTGATTTACCTGGGTCAGTGTGTCCAGGTATAAATGTGATTTACCTGGGTCAGTGTGTCCAGGTGTAGATGTGATTTACCTGGGTCAGTGTGTTCAGGTATAAATGTGATTTACCTGGGTCAGTGTGTCCAGGTGTAGATGTGATTTACCTGGGTCAGTGTGTCCAGGTGTAGATGTGATTTACCTGGGTCAGTGTGTCCAGGTGTAGATGTGATTTACCTGGGTCAGTGTGTCCAGGTGTAGATGTGATTTACCTGGGTCAGTGTGTCCAAGTGTAGATGTCATTTACCTGGGTCAGTGTGTCCAGGTGTAGATGTGATTTACCTGGGTCAGTGTGTCCAAGTGTAGATGTGATTTACCTGGGTCAGTGTGTCCAGGTGTGAATGTGATTTACCTGGGTCAGTGTGTCCAGGTGTGAATGTGATTTACCTGGGTCAGTGTGTCCAGGTGTAGATGTGATTTACGTGGGTCAGTGTGTCCAAGTGTAGATGTCATTTACCTGGGTCAGTGTGTCCAGGTGTAGATGTGATTTACCTGGGTCAGTGTGTCCAGGTGTAGATGTGATTTACCTGGGTCAGTGTGTCCAGGTGTAGATGTGATTTACCTGGGTCAGTGTGTCCAGGTATAAATGTGATTTACCTGGGTCAGTGTGTCCAGGTGTAGATGTGATTTACCTGGGTCAGTGTGTTCAGGTATAAATGTGATTTACCTGGGTCAGTGTGTCCAGGTGTAGATGTGATTTACCTGGGTCAGTGTGTCCAGGTGTAGATGTGATTTACCTGGGTCAGTGTGTCCAGGTGTGAATGCGATTTACCTGGGTCAGTGTGTCCAGGTGTAGATGTGATTTACCTGGGTCAGTGTGTCCAGGTGTAGATGTGATTTACCTGGGTCAGTGTGTCCAGGTGTGAATGTGATTTACCTGGGTCAGTGTCCAGGTGTAGATGTGATTTACCTGGGTCAGTGTGTCCAGGTGTACATGCAATTTACCTGGGTCAGTGTGTCCAGGTGTGAATGCGATTTACCTGGGTCAGTGTGTCCAGGTGTAGATGTGATTTACCTGGGTCAGTGTGTCCAGGTGTAGATGTGATTTACCTGGGTCAGTGTGTCCAGGTGTAGATGTGATTTACCTGGGTCAGTGTGTCCAGGTATAAATGTGATTTACCTGGGTCAGTGTGTCCAGGTGTAGATGTGATTTACCTGGGTCAGTGTGTTCAGGTATAAATGTGATTTACCTGGGTCAGTGTGTCCAGGTGTAGATGTGATTTACCTGGGTCAGTGTGTCCAGGTGTAGATGTGATTTACCTGGGTCAGTGTGTCCAGGTGTGAATGCGATTTACCTGGGTCAGTGTGTCCAGGTGTAGATGTGATTTACCTGGGTCAGTGTGTCCAGGTGTGAATGTGATTTACCTGGGTCAGTGTCCAGGTGTAGATGTGATTTACCTGGGTCAGTGTGTCCAGGTGTACATGCAATTTACCTGGGTCAGTGTGTCCAGGTGTGAATGCGATTTACCTGGGTCAGTGTGTCCAGGTGTAGATGTGATTTACCTGGGTCAGTGTGTCCAGGTGTAGATGTGATTTACCTGGGTCAGTGTGTCCAGGTGTGAATGTGATTTACCTGGGTCAATGTGTCCAGGTGTGAATGTGATTTACCTGGGTCAGTGTGTCCAGGTGTAGATGTGATTTACCTGGGTCAGTGTGTCCAGGTGTAGATGTGATTTACCTGGGTCAGTGTGTCCAAGTGTAGATGTCATTTACCTGGGTCAGTGTGTCCAGGTGTAGATGTGATTTACCTGGGTCAGTGTGTCCAAGTGTAGATGTGATTTACCTGGGTCAGTGTGTCCAGGTGTGAATGTGATTTACCTGGGTCAGTGTGTCCAGGTGTAGATGTGATTTACGTGGGTCAGTGTGTCCAAGTGTAGATGTCATTTACCTGGGTCAGTGTGTCCAGGTGTAGATGTGATTTACCTGGGTCAGTGTGTCCAGGTGTAGATGTGATTTACCTGGGTCAGTGTGTCCAGGTGTAGATGTGATTTACCTGGGTCAGTGTGTCCAGGTATAAATGTGATTTACCTGGGTCAGTGTGTTCAGGTATAAATGTGATTTACCTGGGTCAGTGTGTCCAGGTGTAGATGTGATTTACCTGGGTCAGTGTGTCCAGGTGTAGATGTGATTTACCTGGGTCAGTGTGTCCAGGTGTGAATGCGATTTACCTGGGTCAGTGTGTCCAGGTGTAGATGTGATTTACCTGGGTCAGTGTGTCCAGGTGTAGATGTGATTTACCTGGGTCAGTGTGTCCAGGTGTGAATGTGATTTACCTGGGTCAGTGTCCAGGTGTAGATGTGATTTACCTGGGTCAGTGTGTCCAGGTGTACATGCAATTTACCTGGGTCAGTGTGTCCAGGTGTGAATGCGATTTACCTGGGTCAGTGTGTCCAGGTGTAGATGTGATTTACCTGGGTCAGTGTGTCCAGGTGTAGATGTGATTTACCTGGGTCAGTGTGTCCAGGTGTAGATGTGATTTACCTGGGTCAGTGTGTCCAGGTATAAATGTGATTTACCTGGGTCAGTGTGTCCAGGTGTAGATGTGATTTACCTGGGTCAGTGTGTTCAGGTATAAATGTGATTTACCTGGGTCAGTGTGTCCAGGTGTAGATGTGATTTACCTGGGTCAGTGTGTCCAGGTGTAGATGTGATTTACCTGGGTCAGTGTGTCCAGGTGTGAATGCGATTTACCTGGGTCAGTGTGTCCAGGTGTAGATGTGATTTACCTGGGTCAGTGTGTCCAGGTGTGAATGTGATTTACCTGGGTCAGTGTCCAGGTGTAGATGTGATTTACCTGGGTCAGTGTGTCCAGGTGTACATGCAATTTACCTGGGTCAGTGTGTCCAGGTGTGAATGCGATTTACCTGGGTCAGTGTGTCCAGGTGTAGATGTGATTTACCTGGGTCAGTGTGTCCAGGTGTAGATGTGATTTACCTGGGTCAGTGTGTCCAGGTGTGAATGTGATTTACCTGGGTCAATGTGTCCAGGTGTGAATGTGATTTACCTGGGTCAGTGTGTCCAGGTGTAGATGTGATTTACCTGGGTCAGTGTGTCCAGGTGTAGATGTGATTTACCTGGGTCAGTGTGTCCAAGTGTAGATGTCATTTACCTGGGTCAGTGTATCCAGGTGTAGATGTGATTTACCTGGGTCAGTGTGTCCAAGTGTAGATGTGATTTACCTGGGTCAGTGTGTCCAGGTGTGAATGTGATTTACCTGGGTCAGTGTGTCCAGGTGTAGATGTGATTTACGTGGGTCAGTGTGTCCAAGTGTAGATGTCATTTACCTGGGTCAGTGTGTCCAGGTGTAGATGTGATTTACCTGGGTCAGTGTGTCCAGGTGTAGATGTGATTTACCTGGGTCAGTGTGTCCAGGTGTAGATGTGATTTACCTGGGTCAGTGTGTCCAGGTATAAATGTGATTTACCTGGGTCAGTGTGTCCAGGTGTAGATGTGATTTACCTGGGTCAGTGTGTTCAGGTATAAATGTGATTTACCTGGGTCAGTGTGTCCAGGTGTAGATGTGATTTACCTGGGTCAGTGTGTCCAGGTGTAGATGTGATTTACCTGGGTCAGTGTGTCCAGGTGTGAATGCGATTTACCTGGGTCAGTGTGTCCAGGTGTAGATGTGATTTACCTGGGTCAGTGTGTCCAGGTGTAGATGTGATTTACCTGGGTCAGTGTGTCCAGGTGTGAATGTGATTTACCTGGGTCAGTGTCCAGGTGTAGATGTGATTTACCTGGGTCAGTGTGTCCAGGTGTACATGCAATTTACCTGGGTCAGTGTGTCCAGGTGTGAATGCGATTTACCTGGGTCAGTGTGTCCAGGTGTAGATGTGATTTACCTGGGTCAGTGTGTCCAGGTGTAGATGTGATTTACCTGGGTCAGTGTGTCCAGGTGTAGATGTGATTTACCTGGGTCAGTGTGTCCAGGTGTAGATGTGATTTACCTGGGTCAGTGTGTCCAGGTGTAAATGTGATTTACCTGGGTCAGTGTGTCCAGGTGTAGATGTGATTTACCTGGGTCAGTGTGTCCAGGTGTAGATGTGATTTCAGCAGCAGAGCCTGCACTCGGTTTTTCTTCAAGCCGAGGTTAAGTCGATCCAACTCCTCCACAAACACGGGAGTGCTGCACACGTGTGTTGGCGGGCCGTGGGCTTGATCGTTGCCAAATCCTTCATGTGGAGTGGGTTGAACTCTCCCGGGCCCTTTGCCCCCGGTCTGGGTCAGAGCGCCTGGAACAGAACCCCCCCGGAGCAGTAGTATCCCATATATGGCTTGGCGTATCGCTCTGGCGCTGCAGTGGCTGCTGGGCTGCTTGCTGTTCTCCACCTGCGGGTTGAGCAGCACTCTGCGCGTGACCACAGCGTCGACCACAAGGGGCGCTAAAAGCCCCTGAGCCGCCGCGTGCAACAACCGCTCGGGTAACGGCGACTTCTGCCCTCCCGGCGCTGCCTTGCGTTGGGAAAACCAGCCGGCCAGGGGGCTTTGAGGGCGGATGTAGTACTCCTGCATGCCCGCCTGCAGCTGTGAACTCAGCCTGCCTGCTCCCATGAGCCGGCTCACCTCCGCCAAGGCCTCGGCGGAACCGGCAAAAGACGACAGCCAGCGGAGCAAGACGTCGATGCGGGACGAGGGGGCTTTACCTTTCCCTCTGCCGCCATTCCTCCCCAACACGCTGGCGTCGATGAGCGCCAGGAGGGTGTCGGCGTCTCTCGGGGTGGCGTAGTCGTTGCCGGTCAGAACGGCGCAGAGCGGCAGTAAATCCGCGTTCAGTCCGCCGTAGCACCGGCACAGAACGCTTGTGTTGTAGCACCGGGCTGGAATGTAGCGCTGGGACGCTTTACCGCTGAGGTTGGTCCACTGGAAAAAGTTGAGTGGCATGTATCCACCTGTAGGGAGATAAATACATCATTGTTTTGAAGTGCTGCTGTATAGAAGTACAAACCCCCAAAGCAGTGAAGTTGTCACGTTGTGTAAATGGTAAATAAAAACAGAATACAACGATTTGCAAATCCTTTTCAACTTATATTCAGTTGAATAGACTGCAAAGACAAGATATTTCATGTTCGAACTGGTAAACCTTGTTATTTTTTGCAAATATTAGCTCATTTGGAATTTGATGCCTGCAACAGGTTTAAAAAAAGCTGGCACAAGTGGCAAAAAAGACTGAGAAATAGGGTTGGGTATCGTTTGAATTCGAACGATTCCGATTCTTTGTTTCGATTCCGATTCCTGCCTATTCTCGATTCCGATTCTTTTAAGAGGCAGGGTCCAAAAAAAAAGTTTTGGATATTTTAAATGAGCTAGCTAACCTACAGTCTTTCTGAATGAAATAGTCTGACATTCTCCATCAATTTTAATTCTATTAACTTTTTATGAACTTTACTATAAATTCCTCACAGGGCTGTTTTCAACTAGAATGTAAATATCAAATCTATGAACTTGAATATAAATATTATAAATTATGAATACATTTTCCCAGGGGTACACTTTCCTCAAGAGAGCTTCATTTTTGAAAACCTCATGAAAACACATTTACACATAAGTGTATGATGCTGCAGGAAACCTCATGAAAACACATTTACACATAAGTGTATGATGCTGCAGGAAACCTCATGAAAACACATTTACACACACAAGTGTATGATGCTGCAGGAAACCTCATGAAAACACATTTACACACACAAGTGTATGATGCTGCAGGAAACCTCATGAAAACACATTTACACACAAGTGTATGATGCTGCAGGAAACCTCATGAAAACACATTTACACATAAGTGTATGATGCTGCAGGAAACCTCATGAAAACACATTTACACATAAGTGTATGATGCTGCAGGAAACCTCATGAAAACACATTTACACACACAAGTGTATGATGCTGCAGGAAACCTCATGAAAACACATTTACACACAAGTGTATGATGCTGCAGGAAACCTCATGAAAACACATTTACACATAAGTGTATGATGCTGCAGGAAACCTCATGAAAACACATTTACACACACAAGTGTATGATGCTGCAGGAAACCTCATGAAAACACATTTACACACAAGTGTATGATGCTGCAGGAAACCTCATGAAAACACATTTACACACACAAGTGTATGATGCTGCAGGAAACCTCATGAAAACACATTTACACATAAGTGTATGATGCTGCAGGAAACCTCATGAAAACACATTTACACACATAAGTGTATGATGCTGCAGGAAACCTCATGAAAACACATTTACACACATAAGTGTATGATGCTGCAGGAAACCTCATGAAAACACATTTACACACACAAGTGTATGATGCTGCAGGAAACCTCATGAAAACACATTTACACACACAAGTGTATGATGCTGCAGGAAACCTCATGAAAACACCTTTACACACAAGTGTATGATGCTGCAGGAAACCTCATGAAAACACATTTACACACACAAGTGTATGATGCGGCAGGTACTTAAAAATGTTACCGTGCTCCCACTGATGGGCTAACCTGGTGCAGAAAAGCAAATAAACAATAAGAAACAACTTGCAAAACCCAGTCCAGATTAGCAGCAGGTACAGTATAAAATCAGAGACAGTTCTTGTTTAGGAAAATGACCATATCCGCCTTCTCAGGCAGGATGCGTGAGCGTTCTGGACAGATAGTGTCTCCTGCTGTGGAAAATACACGTTCGCTGGGTGTGGAAGAAGCTTGAACGCATAAATAGGAGAAAGCGAGATATGACAGCAAAGGATAAGTCTTTTGTTGGTTCCACCACCATGCAGCAGGGTCGTCAGACATAAGTATCGGTGGAACGTCCTGGTACATCTGCAGCTCTCTCTCCACTCGTTTCTTGATGGACATGGAGCTCTGTTATTTCGCAGTTATTTCATTTTTTTTTGTAAAGTAAAGCCACACTTTCGACCGCCGACGCCCGCTATCCATGCTTGAGCTTGACTGACTCGCTCGGCTATGCTAACACTTCCGGCGGTGGGCGCTTCTTCGTTGGTGTTCAGCGGCTTCTTCTTCCAGTTCGGTGGACATATTTTTTTCCGGTTGGCGGTCTGGTATCGAAAATAGGAATCGAAATTTAAACTTTTGAACGATTCCGGGAGAATCGGAAAGTTAGTCCCGGTTCCAATCGATACTCGATACTCGATACCCAACCCTACTGAGAAAGTTGAGGAATGCTCATCAAACACTTATTTGGAACATCCCACAGGTGAACAGGCTAATTGGGAACAGGTGGGTGCCATGATTGGGGATAAAAGCAGCTTCCATTAAATGCTCAGTCATTCACCAACAAGGATGGGGCGAGGGTCACCACTTTGTCAACAAATGCGAGAGCAAATTGTTTAAGAACAACATTTATCAACCAGCTATTGCAAGGAATTTAGGGATTTCACCATCTACGCCCCGTAATATCATCAAAAGGTTCAGAGAATCTGGAGAAATCACTGCATGTAAGCGGAAAGGCCCAAAACCAACATTGAATGCCCGTGACCTTCGATCCCTCAGGCGGTACTGCATCGAAAAGCGACATCAGTGTGTAAAGGATATCACCACATGGGCTCAGGAACACTTCAGAAAACCACTGTCAGTAACTACAGTTGGTCGCTACATCTGTAAGTGCAAGTTAAAACTCTACTATGCAAAGCCAAAGCTATTTATCGACAACACCCAGAAACGCCGCCGGCTTCGCTGGGCCCGAGCTCATCTAAGATGGACTGATGCAAAGTGGAAAAGTGTTCTGTGGTCTGACGAGTCCAAATGTCACATTGTCTTTGGAAGTCCGGACTGTTCCAGGCGTAAAGTGTAAAAGCCAGTATCTGTGATGGTATGGGGGTGTATTAGTGCCCAAGGCATGGGTAACTTACACATCTGTGAAGGCACCATTAATGCTGAAAGGTACATACAGGTTTTGGAGCAACATATGTTGCCATCCAAGCAACGTTACCATGGACGCCCCTGCTTATTTCAGCAAGACAATGCCAAGCCACGTGTTACAACAGCGTGGCTTCATAGTAAAAGAGTGCGGGTACTAGACTGGCCTGCCTGTAGTCCAGACCTGTCTCCCATTGAAAATGTGTGGCGCATTATGAAGCCTAAAATACCACAATACCGGACTGTTGAACAACTTAAGCTGTACATCAAGTAAGAATGGGAAAGAATTCCACTTCAAAAATGTGTCTCCTCAGTTCCCAAACCTTTACTGAGTGTTGTTAAAAGGAAAGGCCATGTAACACAGTGGTAAAAATGCCCCTGTGACAACTTTTTTGCAATGTTTTGTTGCCATTAAATTCTAAGTTAATGATTATTTGCACAAAAAAAAAGGAAGTTTCTCAGTGTGAACGTTAAATATCTTGTCTTTGCAGTCTATTCAATTGAATATAAGTTGAAAAGGATTTGCAAATCATTGTATTCTGTTTTTATTTACCATTTACACAACGTGACAACTTCACTGCTTTTGGGTTTTGTGCTCATCATACCTGGCAGGTCAAAAATAAAAAAATCACTGTCGTTGCTCAGAACCGGACACTTCCACTGGTGAGCCAAACAGGCGATCTCCCAGTCGGCCTCAGCAGGACACTGGACCAGGGGCACCCCCCTATGACGGAGGACCTGAATGAAGACCTCCCTGGTCAGGATGGGGAGCACGGAGCCATTGCGGCCCTGGGACATGTTCTCTGCTTCCTTTATCCTGGACTGCAGACGCTGCTGCAGAGTGTCCATCTTCTTGTAGCTGGGGTCCGTCCCTGGGAGAACACAAGCAGCAGTATTACCTCTGCCGGGAGCAACAGGTCAATAAGTCATTGTTACTATTATTTGAGCTCGGAAGGGTGCTCCATAAAATAGGGTCACATTTTTATTTATTGCAATTTTAAATCGGTTCCTAATTTTCGAGAATCTATTAAAAATAATTGCAAAGGAACCCCCAAATACATACATGTATGTATGTATGTATGTATATATATATATATTATATACACATACGACACATATATATACACTTAATGATTGTCACACATATACACACACGTACGTACGTGTGTGTGTATATATATATATATATATATATATATATATATATATATATATACATATATATATATATATATATATATATATATATATATATATATATATATATATATATATATATATATATATATATATATTTATATTTATATATATATTAAGGCCGGGAATCTTTGGGTGTCCCACGATTCGATTCAAAATCGATTCTTGGGGTCACGATTCGATTCAGAATCGATTTTTTTTTCAATTCAACACGATTCTCGATTCAAAAACGATTTTTTTTTTTTTTTTTTTAATGAAAACAATACATAACAATACCATAATAATGCAATACAATTTCAAAACAAAACCCGACCCAGCAACATTCAGAATAGCAATAAACAGAGCAATTGAGAGGACACACAAACATGACACGGAACAATCTAAAAGTGGTGAGACAAAAATGAATATTATCAACAACAGTATCAATATTAGTAACAATTTCAACATAGCAGTGATTAAAAATCCCTCATTGATATTATCATTACAAACATTAATAAAAAAAAATAATACAAAAAATGAACAATAGTGTCACAGTGGCTTACACTTGCATCGCATCTCATAAACTAAATGTCTAATGATAATGTCAATGAGGGATTTTTAATCACTGCTATGTTGAAATTGTAACTAATATTGATACTGTTGTTGATAATATTCATTTTTGTTTCACTACTTTTGGTTTGTTCTGTGTCGTGTTTGTGTCTCCTCTCAATTGCTCTGTTTATTGCAGTTCTGAGTGTTGCTGGGTCGGGTTTACTTTTGGAATTGGATTGCATTGTTATGGTATTTCTGTGTATTGTTTTGTTAGATTGATTAATTAAAAAAAAAAAAATAAAAAAAAAAAATTAATTTAAAAAAAAATCGGAAAAAAAAAAATCGATTTTTTAAAAATGAGAATTGATTCTGAATCGCACAACGTTAGAATCGCGATTCGAATTCGAATCGATTTTTTCCCACACCCCTAATATATATATATATATATATATATATATATATATATATATATATATATATATATATATATATATATATATATATATATGTATGTATGTATGTATGTATGTATGTATGTATGTATGTATGTATGTATGTATGTATGTATATATATATATATATATATGTATGTATGTATGTATGTATGTATGTATGTATGTATATATATATGTGTATATATATATATATATATATATATATATATATATATATATATATATATATATATATATATATATATATATATATACATACATACACACACACACGTAAGTACATTATATATATTCCAACTTCAAACTGTTCAGCCTATTCGGGAAACGCGGGCTTTCCCTTGACAAATTCCAAAAATTCCCAAATTTTTCAGAATTCCCAGATTTCCAGGTTTTCCGGGACATTTTTCCCCATTTAAAATGAATTGGCCATTTTTTCAAACTTCCACCATTTCCACATTTTTCAACCAATTCAAACCATCCCACCGTCAACATATTCCACTCATCCTGGAAATTCAAACTACCCTTTTTTCAAGTTAAAAAAAATTCCAGGAATTCTCAGAATTCCCGTTTTTTTAAACCCCTTTTTACCCTTTTTTCTGTCGACTACTCCTCCCACATTTTTCAACCCACTTCAACCGTTCTACCGTCCAAACATTCCTCTTAATCAGGACAAAAAAATAAAACATTTCAAACTGGAAAAATTCCCGGTTTTCCCAAAATTCCAGGAGTTCCTTAAAGGCCTACTGAAATTCATTTTTTCTATTTAAACGGGGATAGCAGATCCATTTTATGTGTCATACTTGATCATTTCGCGATATTGCCATATTTTTGCTGAAAGGATTTAGTAGAGAACAACGACGATAAAGATCGCAACTTTTGGTATCTGATTAAAAAAAGCTTTGCCTGTACCGGAAGTAGCGTGACGTAGTCAGTTGAAAGTCTCCTCACATTTTCCTATTGTTTTCAATGCAGCTAGAGCGATTCGGACCGAGAAAGTGACGATTACCCCATTAATTTGAGCCAGGATAAAAGATTTGTGGATGAGGAACGTTAGAGTGAAGGACTAGAGTGCAGTGCAGGACGTATCTTTTTTCCCTCTGACCGTAACTTAGGTACAAGGGCTCATTGGATTCCACACTCTCTCCTTTTTCTATTGTGGATCACGGATTTGTATTTTAAACCACCTCGGATACTATATCCTCTTGAAAATGAGAGTCGAGAACGCGAAATGGACATTCACAGTGACTTTTATCTCCACGACAATACATCGACGAAACACTTTAGCTACGGAGCTAACGTGATAGCATCGGGCTTAACTGCAGATAGAAACAAAATAAATAAATCCCTGACTGGAAGGATAGACAGAAGATCAACAATACTATTAAACCATGGACATGTAACTACACGGTTAATGCTTTCCAGCTTGGCAAAGCTTAACAATGCTGTTGCTAACGACGCCATTGAAGCTAACTTAGCAACCGGACCTCACAGAGCTATGCTAAAAACATTAGCTATCCACCTACGCCAGCCAGCCCTCATCTGCTCATCAACACCCGTGCTCACCTGCGTTCCAGCGATCAACGGTGCAACGAAGGACTTCACCCGATCACCGATGCGGTCGGCGAGACGGAGGAAGTTAAGGTGAGTTCGCCGGCTAGCGCGTCTGCTATCCATCTCTGTTCTCCTGGCGGTGTTGCTGTAGTCTGCCGCTAATACACCGATCCCACCTACAACTTTCTTCTTTGCAGTCTTCATTGTTCATTAAACAAATTGCAAAAGATTCACCAACACAGATGTCCAGAATACTGTGGAATTTTGAGATGAAAACAGAGCTTTTTTGTATTGGATTCAATGGGGTACCAATACTTCCGTTTCAATGATTGACTTCACGCGCATACATCATCATATTAGACGTTTCCAACCGGAAGTGTGGCGGGAAATTTAAAATTGCACTTTATAAGTTAACCCGGCCGTATTGGCATGTGTTGCAATGTTAAGATTTCATCATTGATATAAAAACTATCAGACTCCGTGGTCGGTAGTAGCGGCTTTCAGTAGGCCTTTAAAAATACCATTTCTCAATTTAAAATGTTACTACTTCAACATTTCTCGACCGATTTGAAAAATTCCAACACCAACCATTCAGAACATGCAAGTCTTTTAACATTTACCAAAAAATTCCCGCTTTTCCCCAAATTTCCATGAAATTCCCATTGAAATGAAGGGGACATTTTTTTCATCATTTGCCTCTCCCTCTGTTCCTGTTGCAAGAAATATTGTTTTACCTGCACATCGCCTTACATCTCTGTATCCTGGGGTCGCGCCGCAAGTTCAACCGTGCAAGAATTTTACACAATGGCGTTATAACAAAACCTTTAAAAAGTGTGAAGGGAAAGCTGTAGTTTAGCCTTGATGCTAACACAGACACAGTTTTTAGCCTTGATGTTGTCACATACAGTATAATATTATGTGTGTGTGTGGGTATTTGGGTACCAAAATGTATTTCGATACTTTTCTAAATAAAGGGAACCACAAAAAATGGCACTATTGTCTTTATTTTAACAAAAAATCTTAGGGTACATGAAACATATGTTTATTATTGCAATTTAGTCCTTAAATAAAATAGTGAACATACTAGACAACTTGTCTTTTAGTAGTAAGTAAACAAACAAAGACTCCTAATTAGTCTGCTGACGTATGCAGTAACATATTGTGTCATTTATACACCTATTATTTTGTACACATTATGAGGGACAAACTGTAAAAATGAATTATTTATCCACTTGTTCATTTACGGTTAATATCTGCATATTTTCTGTTTCAACATGTTCTATCTACACTTCTGTTAAAATGTAATAATCACTTATTCTTCTCTTCTTTGATACTTTACATTAGTTTTGGATGATACCACAAATTTGGGTATTGATCCGATACCAAGTAGTTACAGGATCATATTCAAAGTAGAGATGCGTTAAAATGTAATATCGGAAATTATCGGTATCGTTTTTTTATTATCGGTATCGTTTTTTTTTTTTGTTTCTTTATTAAATCAACGTAAAAAACACAAGATACACTTACAATTAGTGCACCAACCCAAAAAACCTCCCTCCCCCATTTACACTCATTCACACAAAAGGGTTGTTTCTTTCTGTTATTAATATTCTGCTTCCTACATTATATATAAATATATATCAATACAGTCTGCAAGGGATACAGTCCGTAAGCACACATGATTGTGCATGCTGCTGGTCCACTAATAGTACTAACCTTTAACACTTAATTTTACTAATTTTCATTCATTACTAGTTTCTATGTAACTGTTTTTATATTGTTGTACTTTCTTTTTTATTCAAGAAAATGTTTTTAATTTATTTATCTTATTTTACAAAATTTTTTAAAAAGTACCTTATCTTCACCATACCTGGTTGTCCAAATTAGGCATAATAATGTGTTAATTCCACGACTGCATATATCGGTTGATATCGGTATTGGTTGATATCAGTATCGGTAATTAAAGAGTTGGACAATATCGGATATCGGCAAAAAGCCATTATCGGACATCCCTAATTCAAAGTCCTCATGTGTCCAGGGACGTATTTCCTGAGTTTATAAACATAATATAAATTCTTTTAAACGGAAAAAGATTTTTAGATGCTAAAAAAATATTGATTAGTATCGACTAGATACGCTCCTGTACGTGGTATCATTACAGTGGATGTCAGGTGTAGACCCACCCATGGCATTTGTTTACATTGTGACATTAGTGAGCTATTGTATCCTCCTACGGTGTGTAGTGAAGCATGTTTAGCTATTCCTCGTCCTGCAGTGATAATGCTACTTGTAAGAAACTCACTTTATTTGTCGCCACGGAGGCGAGGATTAGTGATTTAGAAGTAGCTAAAACACTGCAGACTGCGGCTGACGTCTTAAAGCACCTCTTCCTGGGGGCGTTTCAGTGTTATAACTTCACCTTTATCCTCAGTTTTTAAGCCAAAACGCGTCCCTTTTTTGTGTCTGCTAGTAGGTACTCTGTGTGTGCGCGCTGCCGAACATGCTCCTCTGCTCGTACAAGCAGCAATGTCACGACGTGAGGCGGTATAGTACCGAATGTGATTCATTGGTTTCGCGGTACTATGCTAGTACCGCTATACCGTGGGTATAGAAAATGCTTGAAATATTTCAATGACAATTACCTCCATCCAGAACCACGTAAGGCTGGATGTTAGTGGCCTCCAGGGCTGAGAGGAACTGACAGAGCACGCAGGCAAAGGCGTCGTAGTCTCCTCCGTGGCGCCGGTCCAAGCCGTGCTTCAAATAGAGGTTGAAGTACAGGCTGCTGCCGTCGATGACCAGGCGGCTGTCTCTGAACCGCACGTCGAGAAGGAAGAGTCTGTTCCCCTCCACGAAGGTCGTAAGACCGTGGACGCCCATGGCATTGCAGGATCTGGAGAGAAGAATTGACTTTGGTTAAGGTTGACAGTTTTCAGGCGTCTTAACTGCAGTTTGTGTGTATTTACTACAGTCCAACATCACAATCACTCCATATTCTCTACTGCTCGCTAGTGTTACCATATCTGAGGTATTGTGCAGAAATATGGGGAAATAACTACAAAAGTACACTTCATTCTGTCAGAATAATTGTATCTAAGTTATCACAAAACTTTGTGTTTCCAAAAGCGGTTGTAAAAGTCCACTGTGTAGGATGGGAAGCGACATGAAGGTGTCGGTTTCTTTGATGTATTGTAATTCACAGGAAGATTTTGTCTTGACCTCAGATCTACAAAGCGGAGAGGAAGCAGGACCTGACCCCCCTCCAGGCACCTTTTCTTTGAACTGTTTTGTAACCAAAGGCGACGGCTATTTACAACCCCCCTTCCCTTTAGAAACAGCTGTTGCCATTAAGGCTGAAACGACGCGTCGACGTAGTCGACGTCATCGGTTACGTATATACGTCGACGCCGTTTTTGTGCGTCGACGTATTTACTTACGCATATTTACGTCACACTACTGTCATGGCGGAGCGCAAAGCAGACGGTGTGAGTGAGGGGGGAAAAGCACGCCAAAAGTCGTCAAAAGTGTGGGAGTATTTCAATAAACGGCCTAATAATGTTGTTGTATGCACACTGTGTCGAGCGGGAATGGCCTATCATAGCAGCACAACGGCTATGAACGAACATTTGAAAAGAAAACCATCAACCATCAACTAGTCAATCGTCCGCGCGAGTATACGTTGTCATCATTACACAAAAACATGAATGTGTCATTTGTATCTGCTAGGGGTGTAACGGTACGTGTTTTGTATTGAACCGTTTCGGTACGGGGCTTTCGGTTCGGTACGGGGGTGTACCGAACGAGTTTCTAAGCTAAAGCTAAAGTCTTAACAAGCTGCTTTGCTCTGTCTGCCTCTGTCTCGAGCACGCAGCATTGTCCCACCCACACAATCATCTGATTGGTACACACAAAGCGCTAACAGCCAATCAGCAGTGCGTATTCAGAGCGTTAACAGCCAATCAGCAGTGCATATTCAGAGCATTATCAGCCAATCAGCAGTGTGTATTCAGAGCGCATGTTGTCAGCGCTTCAGCGTGGAGCAGATAGGTGTTTAGCAGGTGAGCATCAGGCAGCGGACTCTCCCCAAATGATAATAAACACCTCCCAGTCAACTACTAGTAACATCACTATGAGCCCGTTGACCTTCTAGAAACTTAAACTGCAGCTCAGCTCACTCGCAGTCCTGGCTTGAGGTGAAGGCTAATTAGCTCTCAGTTCCAGCCACATCGACCCCTTCTGAGTGCCTATTTTCAGCTGCTGGGAATATTGTAAACATGAAAAGAACCAGAGCATGTAGACATGCTAACCTTTCTTCATTACAACTGTTAGTTACTCACTGGAATGAGTAGAATTGGTTATTGTGTACTGTGTTGGACTGGATGTTTATTTTGCACATTTTAAAAGCAATACTTAATGTTTACAGTGCTCCAGAATATTTAGATTGGCACTTTTTTGTATTGGATGTTTATCTTTATTTTTGCACATTTTAGCAAATAAGCAATACTTTCACTTTTGTTGAAATGTTTACACTGTTGTTACAGAATATTTCGTTTTACACTTTTTTGTATTGGATGTTTATCTTTATTTTTGCACATTTTAAAGCAAAATAAGCAATACTTTTACTTTTGAAATGCTTATACTATTGCAGAATATTAAGATTTGCACTGGATGTTGACTTTTATATTTGCACATTAAAAAGCAAATAAGCTACTTTTAATTTTGTTAAATGTTAAAAGTTTTAAATGTTTACATTGTTACAGAATATTTTGTCATGTTGTTGTCAATGTTGACTGAGTGGCCATACTTTTTTTTTTTGTAAATAAAAGTCATGCCTTTTGAAAAAACTGGCCTGCATTTATTTTTGAATCTTCATTTTAAATAAAAAAAAATAATCGGTTAAAGGAAAAATAATCTATAGATTAATCGAAAAATAATCTATAGATTAACCGATTAATCGAAAAAAATAATCTATAGATTAATCGATAGAAAAATAATCGTTAGCTGCAGCCTTAGTTGCCATGTAATCAGGGAAAGTCCAAATAAAAGAGGAGGCGTACAATCTTCCGTCAGAGCGTGGTGGGACACTGCACAAGGGTACAGGTCTACCCGTGTCTCCTCATTGAGCCAAATTTAATTCTGTCTCTGTTCAATTCCTTGCTTCTTTGTCTGTTTAATAAATGTCATCAGTGTTTGAACCTGACACATTCATTAACGGTGTTACAAAAAAGATCAGTTATAATAATACATAATGTTGGATATAGAGAACATAAAACACTTTATTTGTTGAATAGAAAATACTGAAATTCCACGACATAGTGAATTTGCAAACAGCTAAAATGATGCACAAAGCAAACTATAACCTGCTAGGCAAGAATGTACAACAATTCTTCTCAACAAAAGAGGACATAACCTTAGAGAAAAATATAATTCAAAACATTTGTGCGCACGCACAACACTTAAGACCTTCAGTATATCAATATGTGGAATTAAATGATGGAATGGATTAAGCAAAGCAATCAAACAATGCACTAATATGATCCACTTCAAGAAACTCTTCAAACTTAAAGTGTTTACAAAGTACAAAGAAGATAAACATTCTGAATTTATCCATTCATTTTCTAGATAATCTTATTTATCTCACCATATGAAATATAACTTACTTAACTAATTATTATTCATTTGTTTTTAATGTTATGACTTATGGAGTATTTTGTGAATAAATTGAGAACAGGAAGTGAACAAACGTTTTAGCAACTGCTATGTAAAGGAAAATGGGTAGGATTAAATAAGCTCTGCTTCTTCCTACTCCTTTTCGACATGTTGAATAGAGAAACTGGACATTGTGATGTATCATGTTGTATGCATGCATGTGTGATGTATCATGTTGTATGCATGCATGTGTGATGTATCATGTTGTATACATGCATGTGTGATGTGTCATGTTGTATGCATGCGTGTGTGATGTATCATGTTGTATGCATGCATGTGTGATGTATCATGTTGTATGCATGCATGTGTGATGTATCATGTTGTATGCATGCACGTGTGATGTATCATGTTGTATGCATGCACGTGTGATGTATCATGTTGTATGCATGCATGTGTGATGTATCATGTTGTATGCATGCATGTGTGATGCATCATGTTGTATGCATGCACGTGTGATGTATCATGTTGTATGCATGCATGTGTGATGTATCATGTTGTATGCATGCATGTGTGATGTATCATGTTGTATGCATGCATGTGTGATGTATCATGTTGTATGCATGCATGTGTGATGTATCATGTTGTATGCATGCATGTGTGATGTATCATGTTGTATGCATGCACGTGTGATGTATCATGTTGTATGCATGCATGTGTGATGTATCATGTTGTATACATGCGTGTGTGATGTATCATTTTGTATGCATGCATGTGTGATGCATCATGTTGTATACATGTGTGTGTGATGTATCATGTTGTATACATGCATGTGTGATGTATCATGTTGTATACATGCATGTGTGATGCATCATGTTGTATGCATGCGTGTGTGTGATGTATCATGTTGTACACATGCATGGGTGATGTATCATGTTGTATGCATGCATGTGTGATGTATCATGTTGTATGCATGCACGTGTGATGTATCATGTTGTATGAATGCATGTGTTATGCATCATGTTGTATACATGCGTGTGTGATGTATCATGTTGTATGCATGCATGTGTGATGTATCATGTTGTATGCATGCATGTGTGATGTATCATGTTGTATACATGCGTGTGTGATGTATCATGTTGTATGCATGCATGTGTGATGTATCATGTTGTATGCATGCGTGTGTGATGTATCATGTTGTATAC